>NC_057411.1:3708185-3933181 GCF_019320065.1 Cervus canadensis
GTTTGCTAGAATTTTGTTAAGGATTTTTGCATCTATGTTCATCAGTGATATTGGCCTGTAGTTTTCTTTTTTTGTGACATCCTTGTCTGATTTTGGCATTAGGGTGATGGTGGCCTCATAGATTAATTATGTTTTTTCAAGAATGTTTAATAACACTAAATTCCTGAGAGATGTCTGAAGAGAGGATCCCTATCACAACCATTTCTCTTGGAAAAGGAAAAAAAATTTTTTTTTCTCATGCCTCCTCTCCCTGCAATAAAAATTGGACTACAAGGAGACTCCACCAATGTTACTGAGCTCTCTTAGTATCACTAAGACCCAGACTGGAAGCACATGCATGAAAGAGTCCATGAGTCAGTCTTCTGAGGTTTCCCATGGCAGATTCATCCACCAGTTTCCCTTTCGAAAAAGCTGCGCTTTTGAAACTGCACAGCAAGCACTTGAAAGGGAGTCCTGTCCTCCTGAATACACTCAGTGCTGAAGTCTGTGCTGCAAAGGCTCATCAGGGGTGATTCCCCCTGTGGCGCAAGTTCAGCTGGCTGGAGTTTTTTCAGGTTCTTGCCTATGTGCTTCCAAAAGTTCTCTGTAGATAAGCATGTGAGTGAGAATGAGCTGTAATTATAAATTAATGAAAACAATTTTCTGTCGAACTTATGGATATTGTTCTCAGGAAGATTGTCTGGCTAGTCAAATGTTTTTCCTTCATTCTGCCAAGTTTCTCAGAAATTTAATTAAAAGTGGCTTTGACCGTGTGTATCCAAGGGAAACCAATTCCTGGTTTTAACGAAGGAAGAAATGAATACTTAAAGCAGGTTGCTATTATGGAGCAGGAGAGCACAAGTAGGGTTTTGAACTGGCTTACATGCCAAACAGAGTGATGACTTAGAGAATTTGTAGACAGAGATATTTCTCTGGAGAAGAGAATATCATGGAAACGTTTCGTTCAGTGTGACTTTCTAAGAGGCACGTGTCATGTACTCCTTGGAAAGTAATTCCTTTCAACCTTACAGTCATTCTGCTTTAAACATACAGTTATCTCAGTTTCAATTATAATGCTTCTTGAATTTTATATGTTTCAATCCAGTATTACCCGATTGCCTGTGCTGTCCCTCATCTGTTTTCCTAGACTTCAGTTTTATCTCTGCGGTTAGAATGCAGCTGGTGTTCAAATTCAACTTGAACAGGTTAAATTTTCCAATTAGCTGCATGAAGCTGAGCAAGACACCACATCTCCCTGTGGCTCAGTTTGTTTCACCATAAAATGGAGCTAGCCTTACCTTCTTGTTGGGTTGCTATGAAGAATGGATGTGATCCTACGTGGAACATTTGTGAACTACAATCTGGCATGGACCATGCCAGGACCAAGGTGAAGCAAGTGAGGAGAAAAACTGTGGGGGAACTCCCCAAAACTCAGCGACCAGAATAAATATTTAAATACTGCATTTTTAAAAAGTCAAATTTACTACCAAGAAAACTCCATGAGGAACAAAATATCAAAAACATTGACCCTGGGGATGAAAATGTGAGCACTGTAATCATCGGTGTGGCAGAGGCATAAATGAAGATACAGATCAAAGACTGGGTCAACAGCCTTTGCCATGCCACACTTCTTTTAAGATTGTCCTTGGCTTTCAGCAGCTGGTTTCAGAGCTGGGCTGCTTTTGCTTTCTCGCTGCCGGGTCAGCTGGAAGCTATTCTCAACATGCTATTCGCTTGAACTTTTGATTTCTTTTTCTTGCAGGTACAAGGTTGCCTGACGTCTCATTCATTCTTCAAGTTCCTCTGTTGTCCTGCAAGTGGTGCTCTGGTTCTTTGAAAAAGTCATCTTTCAGTTCAAGATTTGGTGTTCTTTAATCACGGCATCACTGACTGGATGGACATGAGTTTGAGCAAGCTCAGGAGGTTGGTGATGGACAGGGAAGCCTTGCATGTTGCAATCCATGGGGTCACAGAGTCGGACAAGACTGAGCAACTGAACTGAAACCTTGATTTACTTCCTTAGACTCCTGAGTCAAAGGCTGGCTTTTTCTGAGGCTCTTGGGGTGATGGAATGATGTCAAAAGAAACACTTGCTTTATAGTACTCTATCAGGTGAGCTTTCACACAGGTTTGCATTCACTGGTCCTGCAAGGTTCCAAGCCCAGGTGTACAACCCTCAGATTTGGTGGAAACACTAAGACAACCCATGTTTAAATACAGATGACATGAAACGAGCTTAGAAGTTCAGCACATGTCCCTGACACACAGAACTTTCTCAATTCTCTCCTTCTGTGCAAGCATGGAGTATTCATTGATCTATTGTTATCATCATCAGGTCCCTATTTCCGCCCCCAAACTCCTCTTTATTGCTTATGCACCATGTCCCAGCTGCTGTGCATACATGATCTCATCAAGTTCTTATAGCATCCTTTTGGGATAGGAATTGTTAGCTCATTTCTGGATGGGGAAGCACAGTTGTAGGCTAATACAGCTAGTAATAACAGGTTTATGCATTTATTCAACAGATATTTACACACTTCTTACCATGCCTGAGGCTGTGTGTGACTGTCCTTGGAGGCTAAGACAGACTACAGCTGAGTTAAGCAGGAAGGGGTTTATAGAAGGATATTGAGTCGCTCACAGAATCCTGGAGACACATGGCTATGCCAATGGGGACAAACCCTAAAGTCATTTCACAGACCCAATCTGGTAAGGAAATTGTCACCATTGACTGCATCATGATGGGCACTGGAAGATGTCAGCAGCACATCACCACGGCAGGGCTGCAGCCTCCACCAGAGAGCGTCTTTGATATCCTTGCTGCTCGGCATCATTACCTCTTCATTTGGAAAAACACAGTCACTTGTCTGAACCCTAACAACGAAGATGCCTGGGAACACGAATGCCTAGGAACTTCTGTTGTAGGATGTGGGTTGAGTCTTTAACAAACACTCAATTCCCAAAACATGGAAAGGGATTTCAGAGGCTGGTGCAGCCAAAATTATGACAAGTGATCACTACACGGAGTCCGTGTCCTGCAGGCATTTGCACACACATGGGTGAGAGGATACACACACGTGACTGTGGTGTGTAAGATGTGCCACCAAAGTGACGAGGACAAGGACTGCACCTTGGAGGGAGATGGAGGAGTCCAATTCTGGCTAGAGATGACGGGGTCACACTTCCGCTGGGTCTTTTTTGAAAAAGTTTTATTGAAACACAGCTGATTAAAATGTGTCAGTTTCAGGTAGAAGCAAAATGATTCATGTATGTGCTGTGCTGTGCTTAGTCGCTCAGTCATGTCCGACTCTTTGTGACCTCATGGACTGTAGCCCGCCAGGCTCCTCTGTCCATGGGGATTCTCCAGGCAAGAATAAACTGGAGCGGGTTGCCATGCCCTCCTCCAGAGGTTCTTCCCAACCCAGGGGTCGATCCCAGGTCTCCCGCATTGCAGACAGATTCTTTACCATCTGAGCCACTCCAAGAATTCTGGAGTGGGCAGCCTATCCCTTCTCCAGGGGAACTTCCTGACCCAGTAATCAAACCAGGGTCTCCTGCATTGCAAGTGGATTCTTTACCAGCTGAGCTAGCCAGGAAGCCCATATATATATATACACACATATATACACATTCTATGCATTTTTAGTGTCTTTTTGGTTATCAATTACAAGATATTGAGTATAGTCCCCTGAGTTATACAGTAGGTTCTCATTGGTTTTCTACTCCATATACAGCAATGTGTATATTTTAATCCTAAACTTCGAATTTATCCCTCTCCCCCCTTCCCCTTTGGTAACCATGTTTGTGTTCTATGTCTGTGAGTCTACTTCTGTTTTGTAAATAAGTTCATTTGCATATTTTAGATCTTAGAGAGTGGTAGAATTTGGAGCGAGAACAATGGTGACCGGGTCAAATAGTAAGGACCATTAAAGAATGAGACACCCAGGCAGAAAGGTCCCAAGTGTGTCGGCAGTGAGGAGTCCTCATATCGTGCTGAGTAGAGGAAGAGAACGGAAGGTTTACTGCAGAGATCTGGACATGAGATTATAAATCCTGCTCAAGGTGTATGGCCTGGTGAAGGGAAAGAAAAAATAAACTTAAAAGTGAAAAATAAACTCAGGATGCTTCTTGTGAAATACGCATCAACTGAGCTTACTTCTCTTTTTAGCATTTGTCCTGGTTATAATTCATTATTTGTGTCTCTGATGAGTTGAGTAACACCTGTCTTCTCTATTGGATGGGAGCCTTCATGAGGGAGAGACCTTGTCTGCTCTTCCTCCCCATCTAATACTCAGGGCCTTGCCCAGTGCGAGGAGCTCAGGAGATGTTTTCTGAGGGGAGGACAGGTGGGTAAGCAGATTGATACATAATTAGATGGAGAACAGGAAATGGAGATGACAAAGATGATTCTGAAGTTTTGGTCATAGCAAAGTCTCTGAGACATGTTGAATTTGAGGTTCAAAATGGATATCTTCAGGGAATATTTTCAACTGATTTTTGGAGATGAGGGAAAAGTGATTCGTAACCTACTAGACTTAGGCGGGTAAGTCTGTTTTGTACACTGTACATACACATAATGTGTTCAGTGGCTAACACAGCACAAGCATGCATTGCAGTGATGACATTCCATGTGCACTGCAGACTGGCTTCAGGACAAAAAATGATGTTTAAGTAGTATTATTTCACACCACCTGTGCCCCCGTTCCTGGCTCAGCTGGTAAAGAATCCGCCTCCAACGCAGGAGACCCAGGTTCGATTCCTGGGTCAGGAAGATCCCCTGGAGATGGGAATGGCCACCCATTCCAGTATTCCTGCCTGGAGAATTCCATGGACAAGTGATCACTACATGGAGTCCTTGCCCTGCCAGAGGAATCTGTCAGGCTACCGCCCATGGAGTCGCAAAGAGTCGGACATGACTGAGCAACCAAGCAAGCAGGCACATGCCCCTGTTCCTACGTTCCCCGGACTGATAGAGAGGACAGCACTGTGTGGTCTGAGTGGAGAGGTGTATCTCCCCGGATGAGAGTCATCCAGCTGCCCGCCCTCCCACAATTGGAGTGTGACACGGAATAAGAGCGGACATCCGGTCCAGGTCAGGAGAAGAAAAAGAACGTACGTCAAAGACGCGGCCCTCCAGCCGCACCAGGATAGGCGTGAGAGCGCTCCTCCGACTTAGGCCGGAATTCATATCAAGAGCTGATGAAGTTTTCTCAGTGAGGCTCTTGGTGTGGATGTCCTGTTTTTCAGTCTTGCTTTTCTGGGGTCAAGTGACCCAAGCAGGGTTTGTGGCTAATAGGAGGGCAGGATTTAAAGAATTACACAAATACTGGAGGCTTTCCACCTAGCTCCCTGGGTAACAGCAGTGAGGTGATAGGAAATATTTTGCAAATTAAGTTGCTTTAGCCAGAAAAGGGAGCAGAACAATTGCTTCCTCACGATTAACTGTTTCTCTTCCAACACTAGGAAAAGTGAATGTTGTATGTCTTCTGTGTCTTCCGGAGCTCAGTTAGAGATAGCAACTGAATCTGGGTTGCGAGGATCTCAGAAGAAACTAAATTATCCAGGCTAGCAAAGAGGGGACCTGTGTGAAGAAGGGAAAACCGGGGAGTAGACATTTGTGGCTTTGGTTTGGGTGGCAGAATCCACACCTCACCTGAGAGACAATGATCCCACTCCAGCCCCAGTCTGGCCTGCAGAGAGTATTGTACCCTTGGCCAGACAGGTTAGTTTACGGACTGACACATTCCTTACCAAGTCAGTCAGGAAAAATCCTGGGGGTGTAAATATGGTCATTAAGGAGTAGTTTCAGATATATACAGATCCAGCCTCTTTACACAATTACATCAAAAAGGGATGGGAAATTTCTTTGGAAAATGAATCTACCTAACAGCTTGTTGTTCACATTTTATGACAATCTTAAATACAAGTATCATGCATTGAATATTTGTGCTTCACACATGAAATCTTTAAATACATTTATTGAAATGATTCATCTTTAGCTCTGTCCAGGCATGGGCGATGGGCCCCCTAAAATGGATTGGACATGATGAAAAACTGCTGCTCAGAGAAACTCTGCATCCTATCCAAGATTTCACTTCACAGATATATCCTGAAATAGCTAACTTTATGAAAGTGCTGAAGCCTTCCATGAGACAAATCCTTCAAAGCTAAAATCAAAAAGCTTTGCTTCCTGAGGAAAGGGTATATATTTTTTTCCCCTAGTGGATAAAAGCATCTGTGTAAATGACCACAGTTCTTCCCAGGTGGTGCTAGTGGTAAGGAACCTGCCTACTAATGCAGGGGAGACACAGGTTCGATCCCTGGGTCAGGAAGATGCCCTGGAGAAGGGCATGGCAACCTACTCTAATATTCTTGCCTGGGGAATGCCACAGCGAAGGAGTCTGGGAGGCTACAGTCCATAGGATGGCAGAGTCAACATAACTGAAGTGACTTCGCAAGCACACCGCTGACCACATTTCTTTCTTTGCCTTGGCCGTCAGGGAGCTCTGAGGCAAATGTACTGCTCAACTGTGGTAACTTGATAAGATTTTTCGAGTTCCCTCATCTTTACTCTGCATTTGTTATAATTTACATTTCTCTGGCCCTGTTACTCAATTTTAGGCCTATATTTTATTATATGTATTCTCCCCTATATTATTTGTTGAACAAGGTACAGGATAAGCCAATTTTGGCTCAAATAATACAATCGCTTTTTCAAAGCATATGGATGTCAGAGACGACAGAAGTGAGTGTCTAGAACAAGGGACTATTAGCTTGACTCTTACAAGGTGGAAAGCCTTGTTTCCCTAAAACATAACTCCAGATCTGGAGATGGTACTGGTAGGGAGAGTTCTTTGTTGGACTTCTGCTCTGATCAGTAATGAATTACTTAAATTTGACAGGTTCTCTTTTCTAATATGGCATTAGCCTCGCTCACTGCAAAATTCCATTTGCATTCATGGGTGAATGTTTGGAATCATTCTGAATACAAAAAATTCAGGGTTGTTTCTTAGTTGCCATGTCTTTGTGAAAGGTGAGTGCACTTAACACCTTTCTGTTCTATAAAAACATTTCCCTTAAGAGTCTGCTGAAGTCACAAGAAAAATAGGTAGAGCTGTGCTACCAGCAAAAAGGAGCCCCAACTGGACATCCGAATATGACTTAGAGATCCCAAACGGGGGACATAGAAAGAGGGGGTGGGCATAACCTAGGACTTGCAAGGGGCACGGGACCATCAAGATTTCCAGGAGAAATTATGGAAACATCTGCATGGTCAGGGCAGGAAGTCCAGGGCTGCTACTCAGAGAGGGAAGTGCCTTCCCTGAGACTATTTGAGCAGAGCTGAAATAACCAGGCCAGAGGGGTCGATGAAAGACCCAGGAGTAAACTCCAAGAATGACCAACAGTCCATCAACTCAAATTCAAGTGCTTCAGCCACAAAGGGAAGACCATTTGGGACACTTAGGACCCAGTGAACTGCATTAGTCTGGCACAGATGTAGCTCAACGTTAATTGCATTACAATAAAGAATCTGTGTTCTGGGACTTCCCTGGTGATCCACTGGATAAGACTCTCTGCTTCTGCTGCAGGGGGCCGGGGTTTGGCCCTTGGTCAGGGAAGTTCCACATGCTGCATTGTGTGGCAAAAAGAAAAGAATCTGTGTTCAGAAAAATCTCTTGATTGCCTTTGCCTCTGTTCCGATCATGGCACTGTGAAGGGCTAATGAAAGAATAAAGCAAACAGAGTTGATTGCAGAGTTATAATCAAATAGTTGGGAAACTTTGCAATTTTGGTGCTTGGAAAATACAAAGTCTACAAAATCTCAGCTGAATAACAGATAATTGGCCAGGAAAATACATCCAAGAGGGGCTTGGAGTGTTTTGGGTATGAAAGGAATGTCTCCCTCTTGCTCTATGGGGGTGTGGTGAGGTAGGACAGGAGTGGGGGTTGGAATACTGGGGACTCACTTCAAGTGCTGCCAATTTGGCAAGAAACCTCCTGCTTCATTGGGTTGGCTCACCCAGCCCTTCTTTCACACCATCCCCCCAAGAGAGATCACTTTCAGCCTGACCCTTAAGCATCTCCAACCTTTGTGACCCTCACTCTCTACATCAGGCCAGCATTGTTCAGCCTGACAGATGACCCGGACTCCTCCTGGTTTTCTTTAAATAATAGGAGAACATTTGCTCTCTGGAAATACCAGGTTGCATCCAAATTTAAAAAAGAAAAATAGGAGAGGAAAGCATTCAAACAAAACTCTTGGAATGGGGCTCCTGCGGTAACATACCGAATAAAGGAAAACAGGAAAGCAATTGCAATATTAAAAATAGATGACTTCCTGCATGTAAATTCTTCGCTGACCTTGTTGATTGGAGTGTGGTCACTGTTTGCTGGCCTGCCACCTCCTGACTTCATGAGAGTTCGTACCAACGGACATTTCTCAGGGCTCATAACACCTGCCCCTGTTTTAAAAGCATTGGTTTGTATATCTGCCTGTGGGTGTCAAACCTTTCCCCCTTGATGCTCGGTGCCTATCAGAGACTGATTTCTTATCCTTTGTCTCATTCCTACATGTCAAAGGAAAACTGACTGAATGTGAGGTACCTCCGAGAACCCTGGAGGGGAGATGTTGCCTGTACATAACCTCTTGCATGACATCAGTGTCCACTGCCAACAAAGCATGAAACTAATAATGGAGGAAACAACGCATCATCCTGCTGGCAGAATATTCATCCACTCAGTGAACACTCACCACACTCAAGCAATGCTATGTGAGCTTGGGACACGCCCATGCCCTTGTGAGCTTGCATTCTAGTTGGATAAAACAGACAATAAACAATAAGCATAGTACATAAATAAATTAGTGTATTCTAAGACAGATGTGTAGAAAAAGGTAAAAGGAAAGTAGGATAAGAAGTATGGAGCAGGTGGGTGGTGTTAAATAAGACAGAGAGGACCTGAGTAAGAAGGTAATAGATAAGCAGAGACTCCATGGGAGGTAGGTGTCTTGAGGAAGCATCCAAGCAGCCAGAGCAAAGGTAGGATCATTATGCTTGGTGAACAGTAAGGTTCCTTTCCCTCTCTTCCAATCCCAGGGAGGCCCCAGACAAGACAGTTACTCTCCGTGGGCAGCAGAGGGAATGGCTTTGAAGCTGCGGGAGCAGTGATGAAAATGGTTTCATCACAGGCAGTTCTGTGGAATTGGGGTGTGCATGGGTGAACAGGCAAGGTCGGAGGTTTAAAAAGGGAGCACGTTCCAAGATTCCACTCCCTGAGTGGAGAATCGGGGCTGGAATCTCAAGGGCACACCCAAAACAAGTCAGCAGGAGACAGGAGGGTCGTTGTGCTGATTCCCCGCACAGTTACAAGTGTGGCCTGGTAGGCGCTTTTTGAAGCACTTGTGGAATTTGGCCCTGGATCACAGAATTTTAGGATTGTTCCTCCCCAGCTGTGTTTGTCCCCTAATCCCCTTCTCTGCGTTGCCTTAGTCACTGGGGTTCTCTTAACCATTTTCTGTTTAGCGCCACTCTTGAAATTAGATCTCACCAAGGGATGACCCATACCCTAGGACTGCCCCCTCCTCTCTTACTGTAATGGGAAGGCCCGGGGAGTAGGGATTCACACACACAGTTAAGGAGGCATGGGAGTGGCCAGGGCCTGGGAACTCAGGTATCTTTTAAAATAAAAAGACTTGGGAGAAGGTGAGGGTGGGATGTTGCGAAAGAACAGCATGTATATTATCTATGGTGAAACAGGTCACCAGCCCAGGTGGGATGCATGAGACAAGTGCTCGGGCCTGGTGCACTGGGAAGACCCAGAGGAATCGGGTGGAGAGGGAAGTGGGAGGGGGGATCGGGATGGGGAATACGTGTAATCTATTGCTGATTCATGTCAATGTATGACAAAACCCACTGAAAAAATAAATTAAAAAAAAAAAAAGACTTGATTTTTCTCTCATATCCATTAGAGTTCTAGGATGAAGGGAGAAGAAAGAGATGGAGCTAGAAGCTTGTGTATTTAAAACCTTCCTAGTTTCCCATGATTCTTGGGAGAAAGTCCATACCCCTCAACAGACTTTATGCTTCTAGAGTCTATCTCTCAAAGTCCTCCTTCTTGCTAACTGAACACCTGGGCACTTCTCTGAGGGGCCCTGCTTCCTACTGCCTTCAGCTGTATGTACCTGCTGTCCTGGGATTTTCTTTCAGCTCCATCTTAGCCTGATTAAACCCCAGTCATCCTTCAAGTCCCAGCTAATCTGTCCTTGCCCAAGGAAAGATGTCCTAACCCCCTAACTGGATTGGGCCACTGCCCTTCGAGAACTTGGCATGGTTCATAGTAAGTGCTCAATAAATATTTACGCTTTATAAATGTAGTTGATGAATGAATGAATGAGCACATGAACAGAAAAAGAAGTTAAGGTCAACGGATATTTTCTTTAAAAACTGAGAACTAGGTGGACAAAAGTCCCTGCCACAAAGAAAAGAGAGGAGAACAAAAGAAAATAAATTCTTTAAGGTCTGAAATGCTTTTGCTTAAGGCAATTTTCAGGCCAGGTCAACCAGGTCAATCGCCAGAAAAAGCAATGGGGATTCGTTCTAGGACATTCATCTTCAGGCTTAGTGTTGAAAGTAACATTGTTCGCCTTGTTCACTGAGACTTAAAATGAGCTGAACCGCCCCAGGCAGAGGGGGCAGAAGGGCACAGCCAGGAAAGCTAAGCACATCCAGTGTGGAGGGGTGAAGGAACGACATTACAAGAACATAATTTTAATTCTTGCCCTGTTTTGATCCAGTGTGGATGACCTTGGGCAAGTCACTTAACTTTTTGAATTACACTCTGATTGTCCAAAAAAGAATAAATAAATTTGGGGACATTGGGAGGAAAAAAAGATATAAGCCAAGTGTGTGTATGACCACAATAGTGGTGTTATTAATGATCACCGATGCTATCCCCAGCTGTTCTCCAGTATGATTTTATTAATCCCACTGCTGTTTCCTGATTCGCTTCCATTCAGGAAGCTTTGAAATAATGGTTAGCAGAGGGGCACGTTGCAAAAATAAAAATTCTCACTCTTTTAACTTTTCCATCCACTTTAATCCCAGTGCCCATCCTTCCTCTCTCCCCAGCTTCAGCTGGAGTCCTGCCATTCCTGTGATCAGTCACGCTTGGGGGAGAATCTTACTCATGTGGTGGGGAGGTGGGCAGAGGGGGCGCAGTGGGACAGTGGGGGCGGAGGGAGTTCTGGTCCAGCATGACTGTTGAGTGTGATGTCCTTTTGTGGTGCCCTCGAAAACAGAAGTGAGGAAACAGGCCGTCATTTATCATGTGGCTTTGTAATACATGCTGATAATGCAAAACAGCCAGGCCGCTCCTGAGGTCGGTCCGACCAAGTACCAAGAGTCAGCTGAGGGGGGCCACGTCGGAAAGGGAGGTTCCCGGTGGGACGTGCCCTTTGGCCAATGATCTCCCTGCAGTCACAGCTTCCCACTTGCTTCTGGAGATTGCCATTTGTCCTCTGGAGAGCACACAGCCACCTGCCTTCCGTACCCTGCCAGTTTGGGGCCTCTTGGGGAAGCTGAAAACTTCCCCATTTCTGCCACTCACAGCACAGTCCTCCCCAAGCCTGCTATGCTATTGGATGCAGGTGCTAGACGGTGGAGCTTTTGGTGTGGCGTGGTTGCTGGCCCTTGAACCAATCACTGCAGCCGAGGAGAAGCAGCCTTCTGATTGGCTAAGCCTAGGTCACCTGCCCGCTCTTGGATGGGTGTGAGGCAACCTAGTTACCTCTTGTTTCCAGGATGAATGACACCACAGTGAGCCTTGTTTCCAGGATGAATGACAAAGGAAGTGTGATGGAGCCACTGGAATTACTTCTCCTATTTCTCTGAATTTCCTCTAACCTCTCAACCCAGCACACCAGTTAGCACCATGCCTTTGCCCAAAGGAGGCTTCCATCAATATGTCTTCTGGCAAAAAAAAAAAAAATCCACTTGAATCCACAAATGAACACATGATAAAATCCACGCACAGGCAAAAGACCACGGAAGCACTTTTTAAAAAGGGGCCTTTTTCCCACCAGGTACCCACCTAAGAAAACACCAGGCCACGAGAATGACGTTAACTAAAACAGAATAGTCAGGGTCAGCCTCTCCAAGCACTCAGCTGCACTCTACTTTGGACCTTTGCTGCTCTTCTTTGCTACATATCCCAACTTAGGCCCATGTAGCTAAGTCAGGGCCTCCTTTCTCAGGCCTCATCTGACTTTCCCTATCAGCAGCATTTGACTCAGTTGATAACATTCTTCTCCTTGAAACCCTTTCTTGCCCTGGTTTCTAAGACATCACACTCACTTTGTTCTCTTCCCATCTTAAAAGTCTTCCTTCTTGGATTCTTTTGCTGGTTCTCCCTGCCCTCCCACCCTCCCTGCTTCTGAATGTTCAATACCCAGGGATCAGTACTTGGAGCGCTTCTTTCCCCCTAAGTAAATAAGTAAGTAAGTGTTAGTCGCTCAGTCGTGCCCAACTCTTTGCGACCCCATGGAGTGCGGCCCACCAGGCTCCTCTGTCCATGAGATTTTCCAGGCAAGGATACTGTAGTGGGTTGCCATTTCCTTCTCCAGGGGATCTTCCCAACCCAGGGATCGAACCCGGGTCTCCTGCACTGCAGGCAGATTCTTTACCAACTGAGCTACAAGGGAAGGGAAGCCCTCTTTCCGCTTAGATGATCTTATCTAGTTTATGGCTTTAATACCATCCATGTGCTATGATCCAGTGTGTGTGTGTCTAGGCTAAACCCCTTTCCTGTGCCCCAGATCTTATATCTATCTTCGTTCACAGCTGATATTTTTACTTGGATGTTTACTAGAACTCGCCAGCCTATCCCATCTATGACTAAGCCCTTGACGGCTTGCCTTCCGCTGCTATCAAAAAGAAAACAATTCCTCCCAGAATCTAGTCACTCAGGCATATCCACCATGCTGTTCCTGACTCCTCTCTTTCTCTTCCTCCATATTTTGTCCAAAAGAAAATTATATACACTCCACCTTAAAATACATTCAAAACTGAATACCCTCTCTCCTGCTGCCACCCTATTCCTAACAGGTCTTCCTGCTTCTGCTGTTGTCTCCTACCTCAAGCTCATCCTCATGGCTTATTCTCAACACATGAGCCACACCGATTCCACTGAAATTTTAATAGATCATGTCAGTCCTCTGCTCATAGAATACAGTGGCCCCAGAGTAAAAGCTAAATCCTTGCTGTGACCTATGTGGGCCATGTGATCTATCTCTCACTTATCTCACATACTTTGTGTGAGTGCTAAGTCGCTCAGTCATGTCCAACTCTTTGTGACCCGATGGACTGTAGCCTGCCAGGCTTCTCTGTCCATGGGATTCTCTAGGCAAGGATACTAGAGTGGGTTGCCATGCCCTCTTCCAGGGGATTTCTCAATCCAGGGATTGAACCTGCATTTCCTGCAGACATAATCTCCTGCATTGGCAGGCAAATTCTTTACCGTTAGTGCCACCTAGGAAGGCCACCTCACTCACTTTCAGTTCAGTTCAGTCCAGTCGCTCAGTCGTGTCTGACTCTTTGTGGCCCCATGGACTGCAGCATGCCAGGCTTCCCTGTCCATCACCAACTCCCAAAATTTACCCAAACCCATGTGCATCACCCATGGTGATGCCATCCAACCATCTCATCCTCTGTCATCCCCTTCTCCTCCAGCCTTCATTCTTTCCCAGCATCAGGGTCTTTTCAAATGAGTCAGTTCTTCCAACCAGGTGGCCAAAGTATTGGAGTTTCAGCTTCAACATCAGTCCTTCCAGTGAATATTCAGGACTGATCTCCTTTAGGATGGACTGGTTGGATCTCCTTGCAGTCCAAGGGACTCTGAAGAGTCTTCCTCCAACACCACAGTGTTGAAGTGTTATCACTCACTTTACCTCCTGTTAATCACATCCTTTCTCCTTCCACTTCTTTCCTCATATATTCCAGGCATGCCCCCACTCCAGGGCCTTTGCACTTGCTCTTCCCTCCCCACAAAAGCTCTTTCTCCAAATATCCACACGGTTTCATCCTCAACTCCTTCAAATATTTACTTGAGTCACCTTCTTAGACAAGTTTTCCTTGGAAATCCTATCCAAAATTCAATACTCTAATTTTTCCTGTCTCCCTCTCCTTTTTATTTTTATCCTTTCCTTTTATCATTAGCTAATATTCATATATATTATATATATATACATATAGCATATGTTATATATATAACATTTACTATAGTCGATAGAATGGACTTTCCCTTAAGGTCTGTTGAATGGGGATTCTTACTAAGAATTCTTACTAAGAGTCTTTTAAGTCTGTGCCATTGTCCAGAAACTTAGTGCACAAATGTGCACATTTATGTGATTCATTCTTTTTCAAAAATTTAGCTATAACTGATATATAATATTAGTTTCAGGTATACAACATAATGAGTTGATATTTGTACATACTGCCAAATGATCAACACTATAAATCTAGTTAACATCCATCATCTTACATGGTTAAAAATAATTTTTTTCTTGCAATGAGAACTTTTAAAATCTATTCTCTTAGCAACTTTCAGATATGCAATATATTCAAAATATTCACACATTTTCTTTATTTATTTCATCCTGTGCATTATATTTTCTCCCTCTAGATTGTTAGCTCCATGAGGATAACACTATTTTTCTTTTAATCATTAATATCTTCTTGGGACCTGAAATAGTGTTTTCACATAAAAAAGGAAAGCAAACAAAATAGCATAATTGTATAACTGAGATCTGAGACCCTTGAAAGTCAAGCTCTATATTTGAGCTTAACTTCTAACTAAATTCAGTCATTGGGCAAGATAGGATTCCAAGTCTTGAGGTCCATTTTTGGTCTAGAGGAAGCCAGGAAGATTTTCTACTTATGTGGTTTACTAGCCTTAAAGTTTTCAATAGCTTCTCACTGTCTTCAGAGATCAAGTTCATTCCACCATCATCTGTATCTTTTCAAGTTTATCTCCTATATCAGTACAACATTTGTCTTCTTCAGCCAGACTAATCTGTCCACTATTTTCCAAAATTGCCTTGAGCTTATTTTCTTCCATGTTCTTTCCCTTTACTTCTTGTTATCCAAAACATCCTTCACATCTCCTCTACTCATCTATGCAAACCCACCTCACTCTTCATGATCTCTTTCTTCCCCACCTGATGAAATCCAACTGGTCTTTCAGCTCACATTATACCTCCTTTAGAAGGTCTTCCCTGAAATTTCCAGATGGAATGAAATGTTTCCTATCTAGAAAGTTTATAGCATCTTTTTCCAACATTATTCCGTTCTTTGTACGGTGCCAACATGGAGTAGTAAAGTGAGGATCCACAGCACAGAGTCTAGAGCTTAAGTGTATTGATTCAAATACTATAATTCAAATACTATGATTCAATATGCTATAAAAAATTTCACTGATTTTTTTCTGCAAACCCAGTGTATAACCATAATGCCAGTGTGACACTGAGTTGAATTCAACACCTATTTATTGAATTAATGCACAATGAGAAACAGAAAGATGAATTCAAGGTCCTTCCCTGAATGACTATCTACAGAACCACTGTCTGCTCAGGAAGATCAATGTATACACAGCTAACTTCCTCATATTTACTACATCCTACATACAATATGGCTCTTTTATTTCTTTCTTAAAGTTTCAGCTATCCTCAGTCTCTCACTCTTACCTATTTTATAATTTTGAATCCAGGATAGATTCATTCAGTTGAACCAGTTTATTGTTTCTTTTTTATAATTTCAAATATTTATTTCTTTAAAATGGAGAGAATTAAGACTATCTGAGAAGTAATTTAAAGATTTAAAAATCTTGCAATATTTCTCCAACTAGAACAACCTTTTTAAAGCCTTATTTCACTGATTTAACTTCCAAAGTTTATTTAATATTTAATGATTACATAATGTATTAACAAGGCACTTTGCATATTAGGTATATTAAAAAAATTAATGACTCTTGGTAGTGTTGATGGTTAGAAGAAAAATTTCAAAGGTATATTTTTTGTTTTAATGTGGGAACATGTAAGTTGCAATCTATTAGTGTCTACTTAATGAAATTGTTTTTGAAACCCTGCCTGTTAACCTTTAACCTTGAAGCTCGTGCATCGTTTCCTTATTCATTAAATGACTAACTCACTGACCAGAGATATTTATGAGCTCTTGGCTCAGCCTGAACCTTTCTGGCATAGACCAGAGACTGAGGAAGTTTCCAGAATGATCTCCGCAGCCTTCTCCTGAGACATATCTCTGGCTGCCCCATTTATCGTCCCTTTTCTAGTCATACCCACACGCCAAGCTCCCACCTCAATTTGCTCCCTTTTCCAGTAGGCACATTTACATCTGGTCTTTATTGTGGTGGCTTTTTTACTTTGCAGTCACTTTTAAAGATGTTTAATCAGGTGCACCAGTGAAAAGATGCAAAGTGAAGAGTAGGTGTTTCTAAATATTTCTTCAGAAAGCAAATTCAGCAATATTCCATCTCATGTCTTGTCTTCCCCCAGAGGCAGCAGCGGAGACACTGATTCCTTGAAGGTGAAACCTGGAGCCACAGCTTAACACCCATGAAATTGTTTTTCATGCCTATTATTGTTCTCACTCTCCACTCTGGATAAACAGGCTCAGAAGTGGTGTATATGTCAAGTTGTTTTCTTTCTGAAAGATGATCCTTAAAGTAACTTCAGAAAACAGAACGGTAATTCTAGAGATAAAAAAGGAAGCCATGATTATGTTTAAAAGCCTCTCAGTAAGCTAAAATGCTATTCACAGAATTGTAAAATAATCTTCCATAGTTTCTAACTTTAAAGTAATTTAGAACGACAGGACTTATAAGAAAAGATGCCTCATGAGAGTGATATCTTGGGTTATTTTCCTGAAGGTAGTTGAAAGGAAACAGTACTGCATAGCCTGACATGGGCCTACGTCAGGCTATAAAACATTGCGCATTTAACTCTTGAAAGGGATAAAGAATTAACAAACAATGGTATGGGGGAGAAAGGCTGTGGTATGGCTTATTTTCCTGAAAAACCAAAAAGGCTGGTCAAGAGAGAAGGGTCTTTCAAGATTGCTTTGGAAATCCTCTAACACAGAAGCTTCACCTTGAAGATACCTCTGCAATCCAAGGTCAGGGACTGTGGGTCAGCTTTTCCAAATGTACTCAATGCCCTGGGTCCCAGGCTAACAATGACAAAGAGAAGGAGATGCTTAGTTTAAGAATCTAGAATAAGACACTCTAAAATTCATTTCAGAAAGTCTGGAAGATTACTTTTCCCATGGCAGCCATAACCAAGCCAGGATCACAAGTATGTTGATGGACAGAGCCCAGTCTTTTATCAGGTCCAAGCAGCCCGTCCTTTTCGAGAGTTCACTTTACTCCACCTAGCTGTTATGAAAGATTTACATTAGTACCTGTTTTATCTAACCAAAAGGAATCTGAAGAGGTTTTTGCTATCACATAGAAAGACAAAAAATGAAAATAGCATTTAGTGTTGGTCTTATAGCAACCGTTACAGAGGAAGCATGCACCTGAGCGGAGGGAGGATACCTCCAAGCTCCTTCCTGGGAACTACACTCGGCATCAGTCTTCATACCTTTGAACTGTGTCTGTCAGCTTCTGTGCTTCATCTTCATTTATTTTATGCTTCTGTTAGCAAGACATGCCCTCAGGTAATTGCTTCTTCACTTTAAGCTATTTCAGCTTAGCAAAGCTTTCATAGGAACCTCTAACTTCAGATAGCCGAGGGATATTTGAACATTTCAGTAAAATGGCTGGACCATTTACACAACTAGAGGAATCCACATGCTTCCCCAGGCGAAGGACTATGGTTTATGAAGTAAAGACCATCCTACATTTAGGGTCGCAAAAGAGACACAGATGTACAAGAACAGACTTTTGGACTCTGTGGGAGAAGGCGAGGGTGGGATGATTTGAGAGAATAGCATTGAAACATGTGTCTTAACATATATAAACTAGATGACCAGTGCAAGTTCGATGCATGAAGCAGGGCATTCAAAGCCAGGGCTCTGGGACAATGCGGAGGGATATGGTGGGGAGGGAGGTTGGGAAAGGCTTCAGGATGGCGGGCGGGTGGACACATGGATACCCGTGGCTGATTCATGTCAATGTATGGCAAAAATAATCACAATATTGTAAAGCAATTATTCTTCAGTTAAAATAAATTGATTCGTTAAAAAAAATCAAGGACTGTAGTGGGTAAATAGGAATTTGCGATCACAAACCTCAAGGAGATAAATAAGGTAGTTGCGGCCTTCATGGACAGACAGAGAAGCAGCAGTGTCTCCATTCATGGGGTTCAAACAAAGAAAACCGTGTCAGACAAGACTGAACTATAAGAGAACTCGACTGCAGTTTCCACGGGCCACATTAATAGGCGATGGGAGGGAGTATTTTTGTTGAAGAATGGTTTGCTGGAATTTCATCAAAGTGAAAGAAGACCCTATCTAGATAGTCAGAACCTATCAGGGACACACCTTGAAAGCTTAAAACCAACATGCAGTAAAATGAGGGTCAGGTTCTCAGACCTCAGTGAAAGGTATTGGCACAAAGGTGCTCTTTACTGAGAAAGGTCTTTGACTGAGCTGCTGACATTAAAGCATAAAAGCACTATTAAAACATCATCAGTTAAAACAAAGATAGGGAAAACTAGCTGTGTCAAATGTCTTTATATTACCTTATTTTACCTCAAGAGTATGTGAAGTGATAAGAAAAGAGAGGTTCAGTGAAGCAAAGCAGTTTTACCCGTGTATTCTAGCTAGTAAGTTACTACCCAAAATTTAAATCTAGAATTGAAAGTTTCTAGAGTCCCTGCTACTTCCACAAGCTGCTACCCCCATATGCGACCCTGGGCTCTGCATGAATGAAAGAAGTAAAAGGCCAATAATGCTTTGAAGAGGAAAGTCTGAGGCTTTTCTGTTACTGAATAATAAGGTAACCCCTGAGGGATGAATGCATAAAGCATTCTGCATACAGGGGCTAATGAGAGAAAGTTAATATGTCATCTTTTGCTGGCTCTAAAGTCCCCATGGACTGAACATTAGGATCCTGCTTCCTCTCACTTAAGATTCTTCCCCCTTTAGAATCTCCAGGAAACCCCGGAGTGTTTTGGGCACAGCAGACTAAAGTTACCCTTCAGTAACACTGCTGTTCTTTCTCGGATCCCTGTTGCTTATTCACACCCCTCAGGGTTCTCCTGCAGCACGGCCATCTCTCAGACATCTCCCCGAAGTTAATGGTCACCTGACACTGTTTCCCTCCTCCTCTCTATTCTAGTTACCTATATACCCAAACGCCTGAGTTCTGGGTCTACATATCCAAATGCCTTTCAGACGTCTCAACAGAATATTCCCAAGATATCTCAAACACAACACATGCAAAATAAGTTACCTTCTTCTCCAAAAATCTTTTCCTCTTGTCAGTTGAATTTTGATGAATAAGAGACACCAGGACTCACAGTGATAGTGATTCAAGCCAGAAAACTGGCATCATCCTACCTGTTTTCTTCAACCAGACACCAAGTGCATCATTTTTGCCTTCCTGACAACAGTTCGTATTTCTTCTCCATTCTCTGAAGGGTGAGGGGGTAAACCAAATGCTCTTGGGCTACACCCACATTTCTATTCACACCTTTTCAAGCCTCATCTTCTTTATTTCCTTCCTTGTTTCCTACCAGGATCACCCTTCGTAAATGCATATTGTATCAAGTTACCACATCCTCTACAATGCAAAGACCCACATTTTGTGCTAAAGTCCCTTCATGATTTGCTACCTACTTATTCGACTAAATCTGTTTAGTGTTTACATGTTTAGCCCATTTACATGTTCTTAGATCTACGAGTCCAAAACATGGAAAGACTACACTGGGGCTCAGGATGTAGATTGTGAACAGTAGAGTGCCACTATACTAAGAATGGGGAAGTTAGATTATGCACACTTGATACATCAGAGAAGAAACCAAGGATGACTTGCTATTTGAAATAAAGTAACACTATGCGGGACAAAGAATCCTGAACTTGAGCCACTCCCTTCTTATATTTTCAGAGTTTCTTTCTTTTTTGGAGTATAGTTGATTTACAATGTTGTGTTAGTTTTAGGTGTATAGCAAAGTGAATCAGTTACACATATACATATATTCACTCTCTTTAAAGATTCTTTTCCCATATACAGCTACTCTTTTAATCAAAGCTCTTCTTCTGGTGTTCCATCCTCCAACTAATTAAAGAGCAATCAAAGCAAATAGGTTTGGAATTAAAATAACTTCATTGAGAATGTATAGCCTGAGTATAATTTGAGTAAGAGAGATGACTGGATGGAGGTTGAAAACAAGACTTGATGGTTTAAAAAAGAACCATTGGAGACTTAGAAAAAGATGAAAATTATTAACACTGAAAGATACAATCACCCTATTGCAGAGTCTGGGAGAAATTTTTCCTAACTGTAAGGCAAATGGAAGTGTACTGAGTAAACAAAATGATAGCCTGCTCGTGCTTTCCCTCACAAAACAACAGCCCTAGCAACCTGAGGAAAGTCCTAAGACACATAGATTTCTTTCTCTTGCTTGAAGACACACTGTCTAAGCAGAACTTCATATGTGGGTTGCTGTCTTTTGAAATAGAGAACTCTTTCTTATCTTACTCTATTTCCAAGTTTCTGGCCCTACTTGTAGACTATTAACTTCCTTAAGACAAGATGGTGTGTGTGTGTGTGTGTGTGTGTGTGTGTGTGTGTTAAATGCTTCCATATGAGGCTGGTTCATCATAAGTAGAATAGCGAATAGAGTGGTAAAGCTGTAAGTGAAAAAAAAAGATCCATGCTAAGAATTCTGGTTCTTTTAAAAAGAAGAAGAGGAGGGGGAGAAGGAAAACATTTTTATAGCCCTTAATAATCTAGGCATTAATCCAAGTGCTTTTTATGTATTAATCGGTGTTTAGAACAACCCTGTATTGGTATAAACTGTGCTGTGGTAAAATGAAACAGATAATCCCCAAATCATCATAGTTAGCATAACCTAAGTTTATTTGTTGTTTATGCAAAGTTGGATTTGAGTAAATAGAGATCATCCTCCACTTGGTAGCTCAAAGATTCCGACTCCTTCCGTCTTGTGATACTACTTAAGGGCAGCCTGGTAGAGGAAGAGAGAATGCAAAGGCAAACCGGCTCCTACCTGCCCCAGCCTGGCAGTGATTCATGACACTTCCACTCCCAGGCCATTGGCCAGAATTGGTCACATGGCCTCAATCTCAGCAGACACCTGGAAAATGTCAAGGAGCTCCTGGATATCCCAGTGAGCACTAGCTGTCTTGTTCACAACACTTGTGAGAAAGGTAATAGCATAATCCCTAAGATTTCTCATAATCTCAGATGATGAGAAATTGGAACAAAGAAAAAATAATTTACCCAAATCCACATTGTTAGTAAGTGGTAGACTTGCGATTTTAACCAGACAATCTGATTACAGAATTTGTGCTTTTAAAGATTATATTATGTAGTTGATCCTTGAACAACATGGCTTTGAATTGCAAGGGTCCATTTATATATGCAGATTTTTTCCCAGTAAATATGTGCCTCGTATTACATGATTCATGATTACAGAGGGCTGACTGTAAAGGGACATGTTGATTTTCGACTGCACAGGGGTGGACACCCCAACCCTTGCATTGTTCAAGGGATAACTGTATTATTGCCTTTCAAAAGTAATAGAGGAGCCAATGATTTTATTAATGATTTGTAACAGAGAAAACTGTGGATGGAAGACAGAAAATTCTCTCTTGGAACTCCAGAGCCAGGTTACACTAGCCCCAGCTGGATACAGAGGATTAGGAATTGAATGTGCAATCAGTGTTCTATAAATCTGAGAAGGACTCAACCAGAAGGCTAGTGATCAACAAGGACAACTGAGAGAAATCCCTGCATCCCACTTAGTGACACACACCTAGTCCAGATACATCTCTCTCTGAGCAGCAGGAAAAAAATCCACTCAAGACTTACAGGAAGAGTATTAAAAATCCAAGATAAAGGGAATAGGAGATTGACAATACAGGAGTCTATTTGCTAGAGCAGGGTGGCAAGACTTTTTTGTAAAGATCCAGATGGTGAAGTTTTTTAGGTGTTACAGATCATACTGTTTTTGTCACCATCACGTAACTTGACAGAAAGGCACAAAGCAGGCATGGTGTTAGTCACTCAGTCACCCACCAGGCTCCTCTGTCCATGGAATTCTCCAGGCAAGAATACTGGTGTGGGTTGCCATGCCCTCCTCCAGGGGATCTTCCAGGCCCATGGATAGACCCAGGTCTCCTGCATTGCAGGCAGATTCTTTACCATCTGAGCCACTAGGGAAGCCCAAATCTTCCATAGGCAATACATAAATACAAAGCAATAGATAAATACAAAGCAGCATAGGCAATACATAAATAAAAATGTATGGCTGTGTCCTGATAAAATTCTGTTTACCAAAACAGATGACAGACTAGATTGGTCCATGTTGCCAACCCAACACTTGCTCTAAAAATAAGGAAATTAGCAAATATTAACAGATCATTACACATTTGAAAAATAATTTGGTAGGAATTCAAAAACTATCAATCTAAACGGTGATGGAATCGTTTATCAACAAACAAGTGGCAAATATTTTTACCAAGTTATTGTTAAAAGAGATTCAGTTTATATAATTCTGATAAAAGTCTGAATAGGTATAATTTAACTCGAAATTAATTTGTTGTAGAAAGTTATATAGTGTCCGACATAGACAGTAGACTGCCAGTCTCCTCTGCCCATGGAATTATCCAGGCAAGAATACTGGAGTAGGTAGCCATTCCTTTCTCCAGGGGATCTTCCCAACCCAGGGATCAAACCCAGGTCTCCTGTATTGCAGGCAGATGGTAATTACAGATGGTAAAGATACCATCTGAGCCACCAGGGAAACCCATGTGTACTGTACATGTATAATATATTTATGCATACTATGTTCAGTGAAATAAGTCAGACAGAGGGCGACAAATACTGTTTGAGATTGCTTATATATGGAATTTAAAAAGTCAAATAGATTAGAATAGTGACTACCAGGGGTGAGGGTTAGGTTAAATGGGGAAATTTTGGTAAAAGGATATAAACTTTCATTTATACAATGAACAAGTTCTGGGGATGTAATGCACACCATGACTACAATTAACAACACTATACTGCATACTTGAAGTTGCTAAGAAAGTAGAGCTTAGAAATAGTCACCACAAAAAAATGATAGTTTTGTGAGATAGATGTGCTAATAATTCTACTGTGACATTCATTTCACAATGTACGTGTATCAAATCATCACATTGTACACCTTAAACTAACAGTATTATGTGTCAGTTATACCCCAATTAAGTTGGAATAATATATACTTTCATACATATGAGCCAATTTTATAAACATTTATTTAAAACTGCATAAGATAAAAACAGGGTAAATACATAAAATGTCAATAGTGAGTTAAGATGTAAGAATATAAGAGGCTGCATCTTTTTTTTTTTTTGGTATTATTTGGGTTTTTCTACATAAATATTTCATAATCAGAAAAAAATTTTTAAAAACACAAAAGAAAACTCAGGGGCTTTTGAATCAGACCTGACATGGATTCTCTGCTACTCACTAGCTGGTGATCTTAGACAAATCATACCTTTGATCCTCAATATTCTTATTTGCAAAAAGTGGATATGATCACATTTACTTCACATGATTTCTTGAAGGATTAAATGAGTGTGTGTGTGTGTGTGTGTGTATTCACACACAAACAGAGAGAGAGAGAGAAAGGAGGGAGGCTGACTATTGTAGCAGAGAGATTTCTGTGAATAGTGGGTGATGAATACTTTTCCTAATCAGGGTTCAGGGGAATGTAAAACAGCTTCCGTCAGGAGTTGAGACAGAACTGGGATGCAGGAAGAAAGGACTATGCTTTCTTTTCCAAACTAGGAGCTGAAAGAACCAGCTTCTCTTAGAGGGAAGCCGGCAAAGAGGTCCCAGGGATTAGGAAGAGGGCCAAAATGGGCTGGACATGACAGCAAACTCAGACAGCAACTGTCCCTGCCCAATGCACGGGTGCAGTTTGACGGGAAGGTGGTGGTTCCCTTCCTGACCTCACCCCTGAGAATCTGCTCCCTGAAAGCTCCACAAGCTGCAGAACTCCAGGACAAAGCCTAGGATTTCAGTAGAAACACTCTGGGAGGAGATGGAGAGGACTGGAAGAAGGAAACAAGGAAGATCAAAGAGAAGCTGGGAAGAAGGCATTTGTCTCCACAGCAGCATCCTCAGAGCAGAGGACCCTCCACATGACTTAGGAATCTCCCCTAGCTGACCGAGTCCCACACAAGACACGGAGAGGCACCAACAGCAGTTGGCAGACAGTTCCTCTAATATGCCTGCCCCTCCAAGTGCCACACGAGTTGTATCTTCGTACCAGGAGCACCTTCCAAACGCTCCATCTCTCATCTCCTTTGAACATTCCTGCCCTCCCCTACATCCCACTAAGCGCACAGGGGCAGGTCCATGCACGTGCACACACGTCTGTCTTTTGGTTCACTCCCTCCAGTACTCTTGCCTGGAAAATCCCATGGACAGAGGAGCCTGGTAGGCTACAGTCCATGGGGTCGCAAAGAGTTGGACACGACTGAGCGACTTTACTTACTTACTTACTTACTTATTTACACCTTTATTTCTCAGCATTGGCATCCCTACCTCTGATGTCCAGGAGGGCTAGCTGTGGCTTCTAGAACCCTATGCTGAAACCGGCATGGCGCTCACTGCTCCACAGTGGCATTGCCTTGCTTTTCTCATCCACTGGCCTGTGGTACACAAACTGAGGAAGAGATGGGCATGGCCATGGTTTCCTAGGCTCCCAGCAAAGCCCCTGGCACGCTAATGTAGCTGGACTCTTCTTTTAGTCACTTCAGCACATCTCCTTCACCACCACACCCAATATAACTCCCCTAGGTGCTTTAAGACCTAATGCCTAGCATGCAAAGTGGTCTCAGGAATCCTAGACTGGGAAGCAAAGAGGAGCTGCAGGCAGTAGACATAATGAGGAATGATGGGCCCAGGCTTTGGTAACAGACTGCAAACCTGCTGTATGATTTCAATCTACTCCACTTTCTGCAGTCCTCCCCTTTGTTTCACATTTCTTGCAATATTATTTGCCAAAGCCTGGGCAGAGATGAGTGTATAAAATCTGTTTACCAACTTGGACACTTTTGCTCTTCCTACCATCTTGAGTGTAAATCTGTAGCTTCCCTCTTCTTGGCAATAATTGGCAACCCATTCTTGTCAAAACTGTGGACATCATGCCCTTAATTAGTAAGGAAATCAGAACAATTTCTATTTATTGAGTGCTTACTCTAAGTCATGTCCTATGCTAAATTTTTATATACATTATTTCGCTTATTCCTCACAAAAAATATTTGAGATGAACATTATTGTCCCAATTTTGTGGATAAAGAAACTCTAATGGAGTTTGAGTAACTTGCCCAAGGTTACACATTTACAAAGTATTCCAGTCAGGATGTGAAACAAACTTTTCTGTCCTGTCCAAAGTGTACTGCCAAGAATTACAGATATACGGGCCATCACTCAACAAAAGTTTAGTTAGGAAAGACCCCAATTTCAAATTAAATGCCCAACTCTGATGCTAAGTGACTTATCTAAAAGACCAAGGGTCAGTTTGAACTACTGATAAGTAGGCAGCATTTAAGAGACTTCGATTACAGAGGTAGCAATCACAGACCTCAAAAGTATGTTGGAAGATGACCCCAATTAACACCACTGGGCATACTCGGTTTAGCTGTAATATCATGTAACTGGTACAACATCCGTAAAGTTCCAGGTTCTGTTTTCCAGGGTCATTGATGACAGTTTTGTTTTTAGAATAAACAGGTAGAGTGGGATAAAGATTCCCAGCGGATAGTTAGTCTTTAGCAGTGTCTATGACCCACATTTTAAGCCTTAGAAATAAACACAGAACACTTGCCAAAAGGCCTGTCCATCATGTCGTTTTAGACAAAGATAAACCCAATTAAGTGTAACCAACAATGTGAAGAAACTTGTTGAGTACAGGAGAATTCCTCATCATAAAAAAAAAAAAAAAAAGGCAGCAAGACAAATTTACTTTTCTAGGGGGGTTAAGAGTGCCTAAAGGTAATGGGATTAACTCTGACATCTGTGCTTAGATTCGAACTCTTGGTGGAAGAAAAGCTTATAGCTTAATTTTGCAAGACCCAGCAAGGAACCTGTGTTGGCCAGTAGGGAGATGGAGTCTAAGAAAATTGGATTAGAGCTCCTGATATAAGGACTTATGTGATCAAGAGGAATGTGCAATTATAAGCAGTTGTACTAGACAAGTCTTTTCCTGTGTGATGTTTCAATTTTAGAAAAGACCACAAGCTGGATAACCAAACCATTACTGATCTATCCCATCTAGCAAGTGAGCCAGTCCTGTACTGAGATAGCTTTGCACCTGGTAACTAGAAAGAATAAATCCTTCTTAAAGACAATTGTTTTGAGTTCTAATATTCCTCTTTTTAGAAAAAGGAAAGAAGTCAGCTCCTGAAACAAGAAAGACTGCTCCTTTACTTGTTGTTGAAGTTCCTACCTCTACTTCACCACCCATTTTGATCAGGAACCATCTTCCCTTTTCCATTCCAAACTACACATGAGCCAGTCTCCAGGGTGACACCCTTCCCAATGGTCTCATAACCCCAGTCATATATCAAGTCATTTCTGAGCCTTCCTATATGAGAATGCAAAATGTAAACTCTTTGTCTTATTTTTGTAGGTCAGTGTCTAGCACAATGTCATACACGTGGCAAGTTCTCAAGAAAAGTTTCTTTAAATCAACTTTACCCCAATAAAATTTTTTTTAAAAAGGAAGAAGGGTTTCTTGAACAAATCCACAAATGAGTGGATAAGTAAGTAAATGGTTAACCCTCAGGTCTTCTGAAGGCCTGTTCTAGGAAGATGTGCCTGGGTGATCTTTCAGAACATTTCACTCCTTCTGTATCCTTCAGATGAATTGCTTAATGTTGTTGAGGTTCAATTTTCTTATAAAATGAAAGCAATGCTACTAATTTCATTAGGTTATTGTGAAACTCAAAATAAGCAATTCATGCTGGGTGCCCATCCATAACCCAGACACTGTCCCTCCTTACTTTATGTTCTGTCTACCTTCTACTGAAAGAAGTTATCTAGTGTTGCACTGGGGCAGCAGTCTTGCTGTAATGGGGTAAAATGGCAACTTGGCCCTAATAGCTCAAGTGTTTGAGTCTGATGTGTCTAGAGGATTTTTATCTGGTGGTGTGGGTAGGAGAGTGATGAGGACTATATCAGTTCCTCAATATAACTTACCTTACAACAGAAACCTTGTAAATTAGAGTACCTAAGAATAGTGCTCAAATTTCTACTTCCCAAAGTATTAAAGAATAAATATCACAAGGAATCTCCTTGGCTCACAACATCTAAAAATGCATGGATAAAAGATGTTAAAATGCTTATGCTATCAGGAAAATGATGGAAATCATCAGAGGTTAAAAATGCAAGAAAGTGCAAATCTTCAGAGGTAACCAACCATCCTGAAGCAATGGATCCTGTGTGATTATTACCTTATCACTGGTGGCCTAGAGTCTTTATTTTAATTGGCATCAAGCAGGGTTGGTGATACAATGCCTAGATATTAGACCAGATGAAGACAGAAAAAGATCCATCTTAAGTAGTTCAGGACACAGAAGTTGACATTTTTAATGCAAATGTAAACCAAAAGAAGAAAACATAACCCACAAAAGAAAACAGTAAAGAAATTTTCTTATCTCAAGCTCACCACTGGATAGAGTCTGTCTTGAAAATTGCTGTTCACAAGTGGTCTTCATGATGGTTTAGAGCCAGAAACTAGAATTGTGGTCCCACAATACTCAGCTTTAGAATTTAACTTAAAGTGATTCAAGATTCATAACAAGTTTCTGGATAAATATTCTTAAATCAAGACCTCAAATAGTTTCCTCAGGTAATTACAAACTAACTGAAATATAAAAATTATAAAAACACAATAGGAATAAATTTTTTAAAGTAAAAAAAAAAACAACTGCAAGAGGAAACAAGTCATTGGAATAAGTAACAAGAACAAGATCAATAACAAATGACAAGATTATAGCTACAAGAATAGATGATACTAGAATTATAAATTAAGAAATATAAAATAAGCAGATTGATTCTCTTAATAAAGAAATGATAATATTTGAAGTACAACAAGTTACAGAAATTATAGAATTTGACCAAGTGAATCTTACAAAAGAACCAAATAAAACTCCTGGGTGAAAAGAAACACATATAGTAAATGAAACTAGAAAAACTAAGTGGATGGGTACACCATTAGATACAATGGAAAAGAGTATTAATGAACTGGAAGAAAGAACTGAAGAACTACTCAATATTCAGCAAAGAGGAAAAGAGATTGAAAAAATAAAACAGAAGTTAAAAGACATTGAGAAGAGATGGGAGAAGTGGATGTCTAAGTCATGCTGATGCCCATGGTGTGGTAGTGGCGGTGGGGTTTCATTGAGAGGGTCCTGATTAGATGGGCCAGTGGGTTGTCATTATAACTCAGAGACAACGGGTTAAGAAATACACAAACCACTATACAAGTTGCTCTGAATGTTCCTGAAACATAAGTAACATGTTTGGAAAATGAACTCAGAGTGGCCTCTGGAAACTCTGGATTGTCATATGCACCATTAGTCTGGATTAATGTTGGAATTTGATATGAAAATAAGAATAATGGAACAGCTCATTCTCTGGAACATTCAAACTTCAAGGTCACCAAAAAGAAAATGAAAAAAAGGGTGCTCATTTCAACCTATACCTCCAGAAAGCAGATGATATATTATGCCAAAGAATTCTCTAAAGATTTGTCAAGATCCGTAGAAATTCTTGCTGATGTAACACAAAACAGTACACTGGGGAAGCAGAGACTGAATATGAGTACAGAGTAATCCTTGGAGAGATGCATGAAGTGATATGCAATTTACAATGAGTTGTTTTTTATTATCTTCATGCCACAGCATATCGAAATTCTGCAACTGGATGGATAATTTGGGGACCAACTGAAAATATCAAATCTATAAATTATTAAGACCTCGTGTATATAACCACACATTATAAGGGTTCAAGAACATTATAAGGGTTCTCACTATGACTGGAGGAATCTCCTATGATGGAAAACTTACGTTAGCAAAGTTTCATTTTGGTGACCTTTTGTGCCCACACAAAGGAAAAAGAACAGCTCTGCCTCCCTGTTAATTCATAGGAAGTGAGATTTGTTTGATGGATGGCAAGTTGCCTTTGATACACCTTGAAAGAGCGTTGAAGTTGTTGGTTACAAACATCCAAGGTACAGTCTCTCTTACAGTTGCAAACACACTCATGGGCAACTCAGATTGTCATTTCAGAGGATTGAATTTATCTAGTAAGCCAGCCCATCTCATCTGTCATGACAACCTCTGCCACAGCTTCTAGTCTTTCCACACTTCCCACACAGATACAGGATTGTGGGGAATCTGTATGAGTTGTAAATTTGACATCGTTACAGACATGCTACATGTTGTTCAAACAGAATAGATGTGACTCTGTATAAGTCTCACTGAAAGTAAAGTTGCACAAAAATTCTTCTAAAACATATTTTTGTAGCTTTGTGGTTCAACTCCACAAAGATACTGGTAGGCAAATATTATATTATAAAAGAACTCCCAGTATCCCTGAGCTTGGAAGCAGGAACTGATGCTGTAGATATTGAGACAATTCAAAGGTGTGTACCAAATATAATTTTATAGGGGTTCAGTTATTGCTGCTATTGGTTCTGTTGAGTAAGATTTTAACTGGGTTAGTAGTAACATGTTAATTTTGTGATTAAAATGCTCTCAGTCAAAATATTTTGAACATACTTATTAATAAAACTAATAGAGAGCTGAAAGTTTAAAGCAAATAAAGAAGATGTGATACATATACAGGCTTATGAAATACTACTCAGCTATAAAAAAAATTTTTTTTTTCCATTTTCAGCAACATGGATGGACTTAGAACACACATTGCACCAATGTCAGTTTCTTAGTTTTGACCTTATTCCATAGTTACGTAAGATGTAATCATTGTGGGAACCTGAGTGAAGGGTACATAGAACCTCTCTACTATTTTTTGCAACTACCTATGAGTTTATAATTTTTCAAAATATTTTGTTTATAATTTTTTGCAACTACCTATGAGTTTATAATTTTTCAAAATATTTTGTAGCCAAGCCCTTATTTTGCCAAGTTTTTGGCAGCAAGGATGAACAAAACAGGGCTTCATACCATACTTCCCTCTAGTAATTTTGGAATCCTTTTGGGTGAATAGGTAAGATGAAAATATATTAAAGATAGAGAAAACAGAAAAATGGTTGTAGCTATACGAGTAATGCTAGGGTTACAAAGCCCAACAATTTCAAGACTTCAGTACTGAGTCTTTGAAATAACAATTCAAAGTGCCAACTGTTGAGAAATCGGCCTTGTCTCAGTGTCAAATTCATGCAGTCAAGGTGGACAGTACAGCAGGGTATCTCCAACATTAGACCAAAAGGGCTTGCCCCAGAACAGCCTTCAGTTTTCTGTCTGGAAAGTCATCTAAAATAGATCTTGCCACACACATCATTCATGTGCTAAGTAGCACGCCTTTTCCATAACTGATCACCACTTGCCCACCCAGGCCATGTGCCAACCTGAGTAATAGGGTGGAACCCTGGGCGCAGGTCCTGGTCACTAGGCCAGCTGCCCATGTTCTGGGAGGACTTCCAGGGGCACACAGATCATGTGGACCCTCCCTGACATAGAGCAATCCATCACTGCTTGAGTGACCTCTTGTATTAGTGAGACCCACACATTACCAAGGTCTGCTTTCCTTGGCACTGAGCCATTAGAGATTGTTGTTCTCTGTTCAACCATTTCTTTTCTTAACAAATGGAAAGCAACTTGTTATGCAACATTCTCTGCCTACAATGGGATATGTGTAATATATATAAAGCCCCTGGCCAACAGAGGATTCCTAACATTAATGATATAATTGACTCCGGCTGTGTCCTTGTCCCCAATTTTCCCCACCTTCCTGCCTGTCCCGCAAACATAACCAGTCTCCTGAATTTTGTGTTTATCATCTCTTGCTTTCTAAAAATAGTAGACTAGAAGGTAGGTATCCCCAAACAATGGTCCTTGGCTTTCTTTGTGTTTTGCTATGAATAATATAGATTGTGCTCCTTTCTATTGATAGTTGTATACACATACGCAAGAGTTTCCACACTTAGGCCATAGAAATGCAATCTTTACTTATTTTAGATAGTGTCAGGTTGTTTTCCTAAGAAATTGTACTATTTTATAGCTCAACAGTAGTAAATAAGATTCAGTTTTTCCACACCTTCACCAACACTTAGTATTACCAGATTTCATCATTTTTTTGTCAATCTAGTAGATGTAAAATGATATCTCATTACGATTTTAATTTGCATTTCTCTGATTACTAATTCGTGTTTTGCTCACCTAGTGGATGAACTCAGGTGGGGCTAGTGGTAAAGAACCCACCTGCTAATGCAGGAGACATAAGGGACACGGGTTCAATCCCTGGATCAGGAAGACCCCCTGAAGAAGGAAATGGCAACCCACTCCAGTGCTCTTGCCTGGAGAATCCCACGGACAGAGGAGCCTGGCTGGCTACAGTCCAGAGGATCACACAGAGTCGGACATAACTGAACGATTTAGCATGCACACATGTACAGTGGATGTAAAATAATATCTCATTATGATTTTAATTTGCATTTCCCTGATTACTAAGGAAGTTAAGAATCTTTTGTGAATTCCCTTGTGGCTTAATGATTAGGATTCTGCATTTTTACTGCTGAGGGCTCAGGTCCCAACCCTGGTCAGAGAAATAAGACTGCCACAAGCCTCAAGGTGCAACCAAAAACAAAAACAAAAAAACAGAATCTTTTAATATCTTGAATAGTCATCTATATTTCTTTTTGTGAATTACTTTATCAAGTTTTTTTGGATTTCAATAGGTTGCAGCCATTCTTTATATACTCTTCATCCTAGTTCTTTGTCAGATGAGGTTATCAGGATTTTTTTCCAAGTTTGTGGCTTATCTTTTTACTCTCTTTATGATATTTTCAGCAAGCAGAAGTTATTAATTTTAGTGAGGTGAGATTTATTCATTTTTTTCCTTTTTGGTTTGAGCTTTTTGTGTCTTTCAATTCCATAGAGAAAGAGGAATTCACTGTGAAAGGGAAAACTTTAAATCTTTTAGAAGAAAATACAGGAGAACACCTTTATAACCTTTGGGTACAGAAGGATTTCTTAACTGAGACTCCAAAACTGTTAATCATAAACCATTGCTACATTAACAAACATGTTTAGAGATTGTTAGGATAAGTTAGGAGGATAAGTTGAGCTCTAGTGCTGTTGTTTTAATTATTTTCCCTGGAGGAATACACTGCTCTGAGCTGCCACCGAAGGGGCAGTTTCAGAACAATAGGCTGTCGGCCCAGCCAGCCTCTGTCCTAATTCCCATCCTTCTGCCCCCACGGCCACCACCTTCCCAGAAGGGAGGCACAGGGACCCACAGCAGTTTCTTCACCTTTAATTCTTCTTTGTTACCAGTGCTGATGGGGGTCTGTTTCCGCTAATCTTAACTGTGGCAAAATGCTCCAGGATGTCTATTCTTCTGGTTACATATGGAATTTCCTGGATTTCAGTTGATTGCTTGGGATGGGGGCTGATTAGATGCAGCTATTTCCAGGCATCCTTGCCTTTTCTTTCCTGAAAAACCATTGTGTTAGCAACATATTTTTAGGTGGGGTTACATTATTCACATACGTTTTCTTTTCTTTTTCATTATACAATTTCAAACCAAATCCCCCCACTGGCCCCCAAAAATGCCAGCATCGAGTGCTACTTTCAACAGTCCTGTCTTTGTTATACTATTTGGGTAATCCTTATAATATTTTTAACATTTTATCATTTTAAAGCCCATTTCTTCCCCCTCTCCAATCTCATGATGCTTCCCTCCCCTTCCCACTCCTTTCCCATATGCCTATTTATGGATCATTATCCCCTTTTCCATCAACATCTTCTCAACTTAGTCCTTGGAGGGGACTCTGTTGGTGTGAGGCTCTCTCATGATGAATGGGATTTTTTTCACTCTTTGTAAAGTGCTGGCTTCCACTAAGGGCAGCTAATTTCTTTGTAGCTACTTGGAGTAAGTAGGTTAGGTTACCAGCACTGCTGCTTATCTCATTCTAAAGTCAATGATCCAACTCACATGATCATCGCCTTTAAATGTGGGGAAACAGTTACACAGAAGCCCTAGTAATTGATTAGTAGGTATTTCCTGAAATGAATCATTTACAAGACAATGCTTCAATTCCCAGAGTATTTCTGAGGCAATTAAGACCTCGTCAGTTGCTTATTTTTTGACTGTTGGATGATGGTCATTTTTTCCTGGTGTAATGTGTGAGATGGAGACTCATTTTCTCAGTGCTCCAGCCACTGGATCGTTCTCGTCTCTTTGTCCTGTGCTTCTGTCTGAAACCTTCTCAGGTAGATGCTTGTGAAACAGTTGATCTTGAGTTTCCATCTGTCTTGGTTTGGATTGCACTGAAACGTCATGGGTTGTTTTGATCGTTGAAGAAAATTGTAGTCAGGATCTGCGTCCTTCCTTCTGCCTTGCCTTCCCAGGGTCAGCCAGTCATGTCAGAGGGGAAGTGAAGGGGACGTGTGGTGGAGGACAGAGGCCCTGTCCCTCCTCCCAAGGCCTGGATGCTCTCGGGCTATGCCCACAGAGAATGCCTGCTCTGCATCTTGCAAGGCTGCTTGAGGCTGGAATTCTTGATTTTCTATGCATACGGTATTTATGACTTTGTGTATCCCAGGCACTAAATTGCAGGCTGTGCCTTAAAATCTGTGGGACAGGAAGTCAGATAATAATTTCTGTCTTACACCAAGCACTTTCTGTGAACAAGGTTTTCATGCTGCTAGCTTGACTTACAGCATCTTATTTAATCTTAGAAACACTGTGTGTCCTAGATGTGATCACCCACATAAGAAACCCAAGGCTGGGAGAGGTTGGGTGTATTTTCCAGGTCATTCAACTAAAGAGTGAAGAAATTCAATTCAAATATAGATTTGCCTAACTTCACAAGGTGCTTTTAACCACTACACCGTCCTGCCTCCCTCTTAGAGAAAATAAATGATAGGCCAGAAATACATGAAGTGGCGTGAAAGTTGCTCAGTCATGTCTGACTCTTTGTGACCCTTGGACTATACAGTCCATGGAATTCTCTAGGCCAGAATACTGGAGTGGGTAGCCTTTCCTTTCTACAAGGGATCTTCCCAACCCAGGGATCAAACCCAGGTCTTCTGCATTGCAGGCAGATTCTTTGCCAGCTGAGCCACAAGGGAAGCCCAAGAATACTGGAGTGGGTAGCCTATCCCTTCTCCAGCAGATCTTCCCAACCCAGGAATCAAACTAGGGTCTCCTGCATTGCAGGTAGATTCTTTACCAACTGAGCTAATACATGAAATAATACCAGAAATACATGGTACTAACTAAAAGGAAGTTACAGAAAGGTGAATTCATGGCAAGCTGGAGTAGTCAAGGGTTATAGAGCAGAAGGAAAGGGTCCATAGAGAGTCTCTGATCCCATGTTTCTCAAACTCGTCTCTTTAAGTTGTTAAAAAAAAAAAAACATTAAAAAATATGGAATGTTTTGTGAGTTTCTACAGGGACCATGCTAATTTTCTTTGATTCCTTCCAATTTTAGTATATGTACTACCAGTGAGCACTCTTACAGTTTTTAACTTTCAACCCACAACATAACATGTATTTTACTTTCAGTTCAGTTCAGTCACTCAGTCGTGTCTGACTCTTTGTGACCCCATGCACTGCAGCACGCCAGGCCTCCCTGTCCATCACCAACTCCTGGAGCTTACTCGAACTCATGTGCATAGAGTCGGTGATGCCATCCAACCATCTCAATCTCTGTCATCCCCTTCTCCTCCTGCCTTCAATCTTTCCCAGCATCAGGGTCTTTATGACCCAGTAAATGCATATATTTATAACTGAAACAAAATTTTACTTCAATACTGGCCCCAATTCTATGCAGTGCACCCCACTTTTCTTTGTTTTACATCTTTAAAAAAAATTTTTTTTTAAATGTGGACCATTTAAAAAGTCTTCAATGGATTTGTTTCAATATTGCTTCTATTTTATGTTTTTAATTTTTTGGCCCCAAGGCATGTGGGATCTTAGTTCCCTGACCAGAGATGGACCCACACCCCATGCATTGAAAGGCAAAGTCTCAACCACTGGGCCGCCAGGGAAGTCCCTATATCATTCTTGAAAAAGAATTCTGGTCCTAAATAGATTCTATGACCTACAAATCCTGATCTAAAAACGTCAACAGATGGGAGACATCAAAGCCTGGATATGCGTTGAGTCCTCAGCATAGTGTCTTGCAAGTATTAAAGCCGAATGTCTTTATCTATTTATGTGACCCAGCACACTCATGTAGCTCCTCAGTGGGATAGAAGCCAGATTTCCTGATTCCCAGTCCAGGCTTTTTGAGTCAAGGAAAGCTTGTCAAAAGGGAGAGACTCCCCCGTGGCAGAGTTTCTTCACAGGCACAGGTAGAAGCGGGAGGAATCAGCAGTGGGGGGACACTGACACAGCCCACAGCGGCCCCAGTCCAAGCTGACAGTGTTCGGACAGAACTAATCCCAGGGCCCACGCTCCTTCTGTGGTGGTCTCTCTTGTTTGCTCAGTAAAATCACCTGGGAGCCCTTCAGCAATACCAATGCCCAGGTGACACTCGAATCAGTTCAATCCAATTATTTAGGGACAGAGATGGCCTTAACCTTCCCCAGGCGATTTTACTAGAGAGCTACAGCCTCAGTGCAGTGTAGAAGGTATCCCTTAAAAGCCTTCCTGTTTATCCTTCAAGCCTCAACACAAATGCCCCTCTCCCAGGCCCACGGAGTCCTGACTCAAATTCACAATCAAAAGTGACTTCCTTTCCTTTACTGCATTCATCCAGCTCTCACAGATCCTTTCATCCAGTTTGTCTCCCCTGCAACATGGTGCCCGGATTGAGTCCCAAGCTTATGCCTTACTCATCTTTGTATCTAAGTGTGTAATAAATATTTACAGAATGCCCTTTGCTCAGATGGCCCTTCCCCAAATCATCCAGACCTCGGAAATCTACTCTGATCCAGCTCCAAATCCTACTGAGGGTGATGAGCACTCTCCCCAGGATCCGTTCTACCAAGGACAAAAAGGGCGCTCGTGTGAGGAACTGCAAAATCCTGACCAGTGAAAAAACAACAGTCGTCAAATGCAGCGACACTGAGGCATCCCTCCCCGAATGGCCGGGCTTCCTCTCCCACGCATTCCCTGCCAGTCGTCTCCTCCAGGTTTTCAGATTTCTGACAAGGCAGTGTGGCCCAGTGGGAAGAACCGTGGACAAGAAGTGGGGAAGAAGGGCCTTCCTGTCCTGATCGTGACCGTTAGTATATCCTGCTGCAGGGCCTCACTTTTCCGTTTTATTAGCTAGGAGTGACAGCGTTCCAAACTCAATTGTCACCCTCTGCCCCTTTCCCCTTGGGGATTATATAAGAACCCTTACATATGAAAACAAGCTTTGTTCAGGTCCTTGAGCTTTTCTGAGGACTGTGTTGTATAAATATGAGATACCTTTTGTTATTGTTTGTAGCCCAAGGGATTTGCGGAAAGACGCTGAGAGCCAGCGATGCTCGTTTTTATAGGCAGAAAATAGCTGCTGGAAAAACAACCTGGTGGGCAGAGCACAATGTTCTTATCGAGCAGACAGAATTATCTTTCCCAGGCAGCCATGAACACAAAACACCTGGTGTACACGTTTCCTGCCCCTTCACATATTTGGAAAGAAAGAGACCTTTACCCTGACCTGTCAAGCAGCGATCTTCATGAACTTCTGTCCACAGACCACGACAGCTATCTTGGCCTGCCGCCGTGGAGTTAAATGGTAAACATAGCTGATCATCACTCGTAGGGCATCTTCTCCACATGTCACTCAGATCTTATCAGGTCCACACATGCATTTCTTCTTCCTAAAAATACAGGCCCTGGATGGGCTAAGAGTCAGGGGCATCCTGACATATCCACCAAACACCGAGTTGGGTGCTGTTGAGAAGATGGGAAACTTGAAGACTTGATCCTGACCCAGCCATAGATTAAAATCTTTGGAGAGAAAACAAAAATAAATCCACTAAAAACATTTAGAGAACCGTACAAATCTATTCATAAGATTCAGTTCCTACGTTAAAGACTCGGGTGTTTAAAAACAGTAGAAATCAGTGTGGGAAAGCTCCATGGGGGACAAGGATGCAGCGTACACAGAAGGTGCTCAATGGTATCAGTTAAGTGAATGAAGGAAAGTGGAAACGGGCTTTGAAGGACAAAAAGCATTTGAAATGGTGGTGCTATGCACTAAGTCGCTTCAGTAGTGTCTGACTCTTTGCAAGCCAATGGACTGTAACCTGCCAGACTCCTCTGTCCATGGGATTCTCTAGGCAAGAAAACTGGAATGGGTTACCATGCCCTCCTCCAGGGGATCTTCCTGACCCAGGGATCTAACCTGCGTCTCTTTCATGGCAGGCAGGTTCTTTACCACTAGCACTACCTGAGAAGTCCTTAAAATGATGGAGGAAGGAGCAAATAACTGTGCTGGGAAAGCCAGAGCTTCAGGACTGACTTTGGAGGGAAGCAGGCTGACCTGGGTATGCCACTCAGCAACTATGTGATTCTGAGCAAGCCAGGGAAGCACTCTAAACTCTACTTCCCTGGTCCACTATAAGTCAGCACTCACAGTACCTCCATCATAATTCTGGAGAAGAATTAAATGAGATTAGTGAAGGCAAAGTTCTTAGCCCAATGCCAGGCATATAGTAACTATTCAGTGTTTATATATTGTTATTGTTGCTATTAGTACTAGAAAAATATAAACCAAGGCAGGAATTGCTCAGTCTGAAAATAGGTTTTCTCCATAATAAAATAATCAAAATACTTGATATTAAGTGATATTTATGTATGATAAATTTGAGCAGCCAGCACCTGCCCATTGCATCATTGTGAGGGAAAGAAAATGTCTATTTATACCTCTCTCAAGCTCTGATTTCCTGCTTCTTTCCCCACCCCTACTACCCCTGTATCCCCACGGTCCCACCAGGCACCCATAATCTCTCCTCTTTACCCTCTCCTCCCCCCAGTCCCCACCTTCTTCCCCAACCTGCTGAGAGACTGGTGAGTCATAAGCATGGATCTACAACTGTAACCTTTCAGGCAATAATGACAGACTAAGGGATCTGGGGGCCGAGATTCTCTTAAATACTTTTTGATCCTGTCAAGTCATATATGGACAGCTCATCCCCTCGAGCACAAGAAGCTCTGTGCAGGAGAATTTCAAGTTCCTTGATAGATCGAATTTTCAAGAGTGAAAACGTAAGAATTCTCCCAGGCAGAGACATGGATTGGCCCACCAGTGTCACAGCTAGGCCATGATGTCACAGGTCATTAGGGCTGTTGGTAGCTCCACACAAGGGCCTGATGCAGGCCTCTGCTTGTCAAGCTGTGATCTCCCACACCTCTCCCTGCCCAATGGTTGACAGTCGTGCTCCTACTGGGACGGTCTTGGCCTCATTCCTAGGTTCACAGGTCTGTCTTGACTTCAGATTGTTCAGTCAGTCATGTCCAGCTCTTTGTGACCCCATGGACTGCAGCACGCCAGGTTTCCCTGTCCTTCACCATCTCCCAGAGCTTGCTCAAACCCATGTGCACTGTGTTGGTGATGCCATTCAACCAACTCATCCCAAACTTCTTAGCCTATCAGATAATGGTCTTTACATCATCCCTTCCTTACTCTCTGCCTTCTCCTTAACTCCTGCCATGACAAATTTCTCCCCAGTGGCCTGAACAGCACATCCTTTCAGGTCATTGTTCTTTGATCTGAACCTTCCCTAACTTTCCCCTGGTCAACCCGTGCTCACTCTACCAGAAGCGGCTTCAGTATCATTTCCAAAGTAAAAACTATCATCTCTTCTCCAGCCTTTGGACTCTACAATTCTTTGTTCTGGGTTGTTTAGACTCCAAAAGTTTTGTATATAGTAATATGTTCAAGAAATATTTCTTGAATGAGTTCAGACTTCAATAATAGCATTTATTATGATGTGTGGTAATTGTCCTACTTAACTTGTTGGTTTCTTCATCAGGCCATGAGTTTCTCAAAAGGATGAGGTGAAGGGAAATTGTGTCCTTTACACTTGTATTCTAGAATCCTAGTACGTGACTCATAAGGCTTAAAGTTGAATTCTGACAAATTTAAAATTTTCTAATATATTTTTTGCAAAACTAATATTTTTTTCTCATTATGAATTCTTTCTTTCATGATTAGGTTGCCCTTCTCTGTTAAATGTTGAGTTGAGGAAGGGGATAGGGAGATGTCTCCAAAATACAGCTGAGAATGTGAACAGCAGGGAAGCAGGTGAACCTGTCTTAGGTTAGAGTCTCTGAGATCAGAGACTGAGTCTCGTGCAAGTGCTCTCAGGGACACTTTGGAGGCAAAGTAAAGCGAGATGTGGATTCAGCTGCAGTCCAGCCTCAGCCAAATCCCATGAGAAGCTCTGGGATAAGGGACAAGGATGGCCTCACAGAACTATCCCACCTGGAGGCAAAGGGGCTGGGATTTTATACCCTTGAGTTTGTAGTTGGCTGCAACCACCCCTGGACACCTCCCAGGCATTTCTGGGTAGAGGAGCGCCTGTGGACAAAGAGCAAGTCTTCAGGGAAGGATCAAGCTGCAAGCTGCAACTCACAGCAGCAGAGCCACAAGAGAGCTGGCCTGGGAAAGGATCTGGCAAGCACAATGAAAGCTCCTACCATACCCCTAAAACAAACGATGATGAAAGGACTTACCCCTAGAAAGGATTATGTAAACCTTTATTTAAAGCCTATCTCCTCTTATTTCATTAACAAGTCTATCTGGACCAGTTGCTCACTTCTTAATAGATGAGAAATTGCAAGAGAGTAGAGAGGGCAGAGACTCTTAAAGGTAGGTGCACTTGTAGAAGCCAAAAAGAAGCAGGAATTTCAAACAGCATAGCAGTCTGGAACCTTGTGGGATAGAGCCCTAGAGGGTTGTATATTCAAGTCTAAAAACACTGAGATTTACAGTGATACCCTAAGTCAACGAGAAAGGTCAGCAAACTGCATTTTGCATCCTATGTTTAAAAACACAGGATGATGTGCCAAGTAGCTTTAACATATTTTGTTCAAAGTTTGGAAGCTTATAGAATGCAAATAATTACAGAGTCATTTTATTTTTGCAGATTATCTCCTTCACTGCCAGTCCTTGAATAAGTGAGGGGTCACTGAACTATACACCTTGGAGAAAACCTGACATCCAGGAGCCTGTTGAAACTCCTTGGATAGTAGCACAACTTCAGACTTGTTTGAATGTTCTGGTGGTTCTGATGCCACCTGGCACATATGATTACATAATCAGAGCTGATAGAAACCTCCAATCACCACGTACACACCATCTGGTATAGAATGAGCTCTAGCCTAGCATCAGACCTGTGGGTTTCAGGCTCCTCCACCTCCAATCACCACGTACACACCGTCTGGTATAGAGCGAGCTCTAGCCTGGCGTCAGACATGTGGGTTCATGTTCCCCCACTGTCATTACGTCTATGAGATCCTAAACAAGTCCTTTGTCTTCTCTGAGTCTCAGTGTCTTTGTCTGGAAAGGGGGCATAATCATATTTATCATATTCAGACTTGTTATGTCACATATTGCACCAATGTATTATATGTACTATGTTGTTATATTTACTATATTAACAATATTTTTTTATCATGTCTCATCAGCCTGCTATGAGGCACAAATGAGATAAGGAGAAATTGTTCATAAGGGGTGTGAAATAATTAAAATGAAAGTAGAGTATTTGGAAAAGTAAACCCTTTCTTTCCTTCATTCTTCCTGATGCAATTTCTGACAGTTTACATAAACCCATAGAACTGATGCAGTAGACACAAATGCCATCTCCCATCAATTTACTATGCCCCAGTGCTCCACCACCTGGCTTCCTAGGCTGCCCCCCTGGTGGCCAGCCTGTCCCCGCATTTCTTGCTCTGGTTTCAGAATGACTGCCTTTGGAGAGTGGGGTTTCTCAGGAAGAGCATTGCACAATCAGAAAACGCTGATCTGCCAAGTCTGTAACATTTTTTTTTTCCTGGAGTCTTTTCAGGAATGTGTCACAGGAGGTGGGGGAGATGGGCCAGGGAACAGAAAGTACTAGGCACCAGCCACCAGGTAATAAAATGTCCGAGCATTCCTTTTCACAATCTAATGAAGACATCAATCTTCATTAAGTCAAAGGGTCTGGGGTCCACAGCAGTGAGATTCACTAGAGCTGCCTCAAAAAGCAGGAGGAACAATGACCAAAATGCAGGCCAGAAAGCAGGAGGCGGTGAATTCTAGAACTCGATGATGTCTTTTTTCAACAAGGGCTGAATCTGCCAATAGCTATAGCAATTTTCACTAAATATGAGCTCGGCGTTGTGCCAGAGCTGGCTTGCCCCAAGCCAAGAGAGCCAGTTTTTCAAGGCTCTCCCCCACCCCATGCTCAGTGATGTCACATCGGTAGCTTGTCACTGACTCAGGTGGCAGTATTTACACCATGGAAACCAGCAGGTGCCATCAATAGGGCCCCTCACAACCCACCCAGAGAGCCAGCCTACCGGCACATCACTGCTTAAGCTTGTCTCCAAACATCAGCAAGATGTGTGGGATCCTGAAATAGCTCTCAGAAGAGCAGTGCTGTTCCTGAGTTTCCGTGTGAACCACTGAGGGAAAAGGTCTGTGTATATAAATATCAGAAATTTTTTGCTTTTGGATTCCGAATCACCTTCCTCATGTAACCTCTCTTTTCCTCCAGGCTGAACGTGGAGAATGGCTACTACTGAACTGAGAAAACCCTGAGTCACTGCAACATCCTTGGCATTGTCCATTTGATTGTTTTTCCCACAAGTGTTTCCCAGGCTTTAGCTTCTGCCGGTACAGAGGACCCCTACAGACAGCAATTATCCCATGGAGAGTACACCCTCATTACTGGATCCTGCAGAAAAGGAGGGGCAAGATGCCACTCTCTGCTTGGAGGAAGTTTGTGAAGCAGATTGGATCCAACGGAAAGTGGCCGCCCTGGTGGTGCGCTGTGCTCCGTGTGACTGAGTGACTCAGTCGTGTCTGACTCTTTATGAGTCCATGGACTGTAGCCCACCAGTCCATGGCAGTTCTCTGGGCAAGAATACTGGAGTGGGTTGCCATGTCCTCCTCCAGGGGATCTTCCCAACCCAGGGACTGAACCCAGGTCTCCCAAATTGCAGGCAGATTCTTGACCATCTGAGCCACTAGGGAAGCCCAAGAATCTCTTTGCGACCCCATGGACTGCAGCCTCCCAGGCTCCTCCGTCCATGGGATTTTCCAGGCAAGAGTACTGGAGTGGGTTGCCATTTCCTTCTCCAGGGGATCTTCCCAACTCAGGGATTGAACCTGGGTCTCCCACATTGCAGGCGGACGCTTTACCCTCTGAGCCACCAGGGAAGCCCAAGAATACTGGAGTGGGTAGCCTATTCCTTCTCCAGGGAAATTTCCCAACCCAGGAATCGACTGGGGTCTCCTGCATTGCAGGCACATTCTCTACCAGCTGAGCTACCAGTGAAGCCTGGCCAACCTTAGTAGAACATAATTTTCTTTTTCTTTTCTTTTTTTTTTTTTTTTGGTCACATGACATGGCTTGTAGAATCCTCGTTCCCAAACCAGAAACTGAACCCTCAGCAGTGAAAGTGCAGAGTCCTAACCACTGGACCATAGGGAATTCTCCCTTCTTTCTTTCCATACCAAACGGTAGGACTAATGGAAAATTAAGGGGAATAAAAATACAAACATGCACAATATCCACTTCCACAGACCTGTCTTTCTGACATCTTTGTGGCTGTAGCTGGTGATTTGCATCACTCTCTCCCATAACTTACCTAGAGGTTGAAAGGAAAAGGGGTTGGGAAAAATTAGCATTTATAGAGCACTAACTGGCTATCAGGTACTAGAGTGTCTTAACCTAGTTTCCACAGCAACCGTGCAAGAAAGGTACTGTTACTTCCATTTTTTTCAGAGAAGGAAAGATAAGAATTACCTAAGGTTATCAAGGCACAGAAGCAGGAATTTGAATACTGGTCACTGACTTCAGATTTGGGGCTTTTTTCACCGTTCCCACTACCTCACTGACCCATGGAAAAAGCAGAGCCCAACTGTGGAACTCGTTCTGGAGACGTGATGCAGGCCGCCTGCTCCCCTGGGGCCGGCCTTCCACAAGGATACACGCTGAATTGCCCAGTGAGAGAAAGCCAACAGGCTTGCAGGGGCAGGGCTTGCAGCTTCTCAGGGGCAGTTTTGAGACAAACCCAAGTCTTTGCCGTCATGCTCACTAAAGATGTAAAGCAGGACAAGAGCATGGGAATCAAAGACGAATCCTGGGCAAAGTTTTGAAGAATTTTTTTTTTTTTCAAGCTCCTCTGTTCTGTAGCCTAAGTAGCCAACTCCTCCCAATTTAGCCTCAAATTATCACCTATGTTCTTTAAAGAAAGAGAGAAAAGAACATTCTTTCCAGTAACTTTACACTAGGAGAAATACGTGATGGTCTTCCCCACACAGCAGCAATTGTCCATCATTTCGTGTCATATCCCAGGCTAAGGAATGAGGCACACTCCCTTTGGTTTCCTGGAATATACCCTAACAAACGACTTGTCTTTTCATGTTTCAGTGATAAAGATGTTATGGATATTCATAACTTAAATTCATAGAATATGCCAACTCACAACTCAGTGAAGTTAATAGGTTTTTTTTTAGATTTTAGTTGAAGTGGCAAAGAGATATTGTATTGATTTATGCTTGCTACACCTTAACACATTCAAAGACAATCATTTATGCTTCCTCTAAATCTTCTTTTTGCCTGGGCAATGACTTCTTTTAATAGACTTTTTGTATTTTTGATTATGTAAATAATAGATAGTCAAAGGTCAAATAATAAAAATTCTAATGTAAAATGATATAAAATAGGATGTTGGTTTAATTATTAAAGTGAACACTTTAACAAGAAATGATACCTTAGGAATTTAATCTTGGTACCCCAATTTTTAATATAAAAATTTTGTATACAATTTTATATAAAGTATTTAAAAATTTTTTATTGTGATATCCTAAAGTCTGGGCTTCCCTGGTGACTCAAATGGTAAAGAATCTGCCTGCAATGCAGGAGATGTGGGTTCAATCCCTGGGTCGGGAAGAGTTCCTGGAGAAGGAAACGGCTACCCACTCCAATATTCCTGACTGGAGAATTCTGTGGACAGAGAAGCCTGGTGGGCTACAGTTTATGGGGTCACAAGGAGTCAGACACGACTGAGTGACTAACAATTTTTCACAAAGCCTAGCAAGGAGAGAAAGAGAGAGAGAAAGAATGTGTACATTTATTATGTTATGAATATGCTCAGTTGAAAGTGTCTTTATGACCTGCACATGGAAATGTATGCAGTGGACATATGGGTCTGGAACTCAGGAGGAAGTTTTGGGCTATAAGTATAGTTTTGAAATTTATCAATATATAGATACCAATTGGAGCCATAAGAACGGATAGGATCATCCAGTAAAAGTACACAGAGTAAGAAGAGGATCAAGTGTAGAACTGAACCCAGAAAATCCCCTACATTTGAAAGCCAGGACTACTCAGATGTCTAAAGCCATCCAAATATTTCCACCATCTCCAGGCTGACTCCAGTGGGATTCTGTCTTCTACCTTTCAGGTAAATTTTAAACCAGAAAAGAGGCTTCACTGACATTTCAGATCATGTTGGATTTTTTTCCACACCAATTTGAAAGCTGCATCATGGGAGAATTGACATTTTAAGAAATGGCATGGGAGAACCCACATTCGAAGTTAGGATGTAGGAGCAGTCAACAGATACAAACCCAAAGATGACTCAGTTATTAGAATTATCATAGCAGGACTTTTAATCAACTATTGTAATATGTTAAAGAAATTGCATTAAAATATGGATATAATAAGTAAAGAGATGACGTATTTTAGGAGACGTATTTTAGGAGAACAATTTAAACAATAAAAAATTGAAAATATAAAACTGAAAAATGACACTGGTGCTTAAGAATAGCATTTAAATACTGCAGAGGAGAGGATCAGTGAATGGGAAGAAAGCACAATAGCAATTACTGAAATAGGAGGAAAGAGAGAAAAATGTAGAAAAATGAATAGATTATCAATAAGCATGGAATAAAATCAAGTTTCTAATGTACATGCAATTTTTTTAAACAGTCACTCCCCATTCTTTCCTCTCCTCAGCCCCTGGAAACAATGCCTTCTTTATTTTTTATTTTGTTATTTTTTGGCCACACTAAATGTCATGTGGAACTTCCCTAACCAGGGACTGAACCTGTGTCCCCTTCAGTGGAAGCATGGAGTCTTAACCACGGGACCAGCAGGGAAGTCCATATCCATGTAATTTGAGTATGAGGGGGAGAGAAATAAGCAGGCAGAAGAAAATACTTTAAGAAATAATAACTGAAACTCTCCAAATCTGATAGAAACACGAACCCATGGATCCAAGATATTCAACAAGCCCCATGCAAGATAAATATAGAGAAAACTCCTCCTAAATACATGATGCCCAAATTGGTGAAACATAAAGAGAAAGAGAATATTTTAAAAGCATCAGAAAAATAAGATATACATATGGAACAATGTTATGAATGATAGCTGATGTCTCATCAGAAACTGTACAAGACAAAAAACATCTTAGAAAACAATGCAATACCATCTTTAAAGGAAATAAAACTGTCACCATTGAATTCTATATCCAACTAAAAGATTCTTCAAAAATGAAGGTAAAGTAGGGACATTTTCAGATGAAAGAAGGCACACAGAATTTGCTGCAAGTAAATTTATACTATTCAATACACTATATGCTAAAGAAAAAATCTCAGACTAAAAAGAAATTTATCAGATAGCAACTTGGATATACAGAAAGTAAAAAACAATGAGGAAAGGTAATGGGCTCCCAGTTTCCTGTCCATCACGTAAGGAACTTTAAAAAGTCACTACCCTGTCCTAACAGTGAAAAGCTGAACAAACTGGAAAATCAACAATTCTTCTTAGACTTCTCTGTGGGAGAAGTGAGGTCAAAGGTCAAACTGCTGCCCTTCAAATTGAAGAAACAAGTGAATACAGAGAGCCACAACTTATTGGAGCAGAAATTTACAAGTAGAAACTTCTGTGGGAACCACTGCCAGGGCAGAAAAACCTCAACTGTAATTGACAAATTGCTGCAGGCTGAGTATGGACAACTCTGAGAATTCTCAATGAATGGTAAAATTTAAAACTAAAAACGTTCTTGCCTACAAGGCAAGAAAGGCATCTATTTGGTTTTTAGGACAAAATAACTCAAAGAAGCACAGAAAGCCAGTTACTGAAAAAATTCCCCAACAAATTTTAGCCTCAGTCCTTGTCTTCAGCTTGGACTAGAAAACAGTAAACAAAGCAAAACCTGCCCTTTTGAAGAAATTTTATTTAAAGAACAGAAAAGAGGAAAATAAAATAATCTTTGAAATATGGCAGGTGGTTTTTAGAGAGCCCTGGAAGCTTGCCTTAATCATTCTGGTGAAATGGAATACATGTGGTCATTGGAAGATGGCCATATTGTTTCTTGTCAGTAATGATCTTCATCTGAAGGGGGGATGCTGGCCTGGGCACCATTTGATATCACTTAGGCAATCTGAGCTATCAAGGCCAAGTAGCCTCAAGTTTTCCATTCCACATCTTCACTGAATCTCCCCCATATAAGTTTCTTGTCACTGGATCATGAGTGAATGATAGACTCATCGGGGTAGAAAGACATTTCACTGATGGAGCCAGCATGGTTGGGCAGCTCTCACAAAATACTCCTGTTTCTGAAATCCTGCACAAACATAAACATGTTGACTGAGCCAGTTGCTATCTTGCTTCCATCAGGTGATCAAGACCATCTCAGAAGATTCTTTTGAAAGTGGTGCCCATTTTCTTGAAATACCTTATCATTTACTTATTACCCTCCAAGATTAAATGTTTGTAAATCTAACTAAATATGTACAAGATCTATATAAGGAAAACTACAAAAGTCTGATGAATAAAATCAAAGAACTGAATAAATGGAGAGATATTCTGTGTTCATGGATAGGAAAACAGCATTATCAAGATGTCAGTTCTTCCCAGCTTGATCTATAGATTCAGTGCAATCCCAACCAAAATCCTAGCACATTATTTAATAGATATCAGCAGACAAACCTGATTCTAAAGTTTACATAGAGAGGTAGAAGACCTATAATAGCCAATACAATACTAAAAGAGAAGAAAAAAATTGGAGGACTGATACTACACAGCTTTAGGACTTACAACAGTAATCTTGTGTGATGTTGACAAAAGAATAGAAAATAGATAAATGGGATACAATTGAGAGCCTAGAAATAGCTTTCCACAGATACAGTCAACTGCTCTTTGACAGAGGAGAAAAAGCAATACAGTGGAGCAAAGATAGTCTTTTCACTAAATGGTATGGGAATACCTGGACATCCACATGCAAAAAAAAAAAAAAAGCTACACACAGACCTTATACCCTTCACAAAAATTATTTCCAAACAGTCACAGACCTGAGTGTAAGATGCAACACTATAAAACTCCTGGATTATAACATAGGAGAAAATCGAGATGACCTTGAGTATAGAAATTACATTTTACATATAACATGGAGCATAATCCACAAAAGAAATTGATAAGCTGGCTTCATTAAAATTATAAACTTCTTCTCTGGGAAAGACAATGCTAAAAGCATGAGAAGACAGTCCACAGGCTGAGAGAAAATATTTGCAAAAGATACAACTGATAAAAGAGTGTTATTCAATATACACAAAGAGCTCTTGAAACTTAACAATAAGGAAAAAAAATGATTAAAAAATGGATCCATTACCTCACCAAAAACATGTACAAATAGGTGGCAAATAAGCATAAGAAAAGATGCTCCATAGACTATGTTATCAGGGAGATGCAAATTAAAACATCAGTAAGGTATTACCACATCTATGAGAATGACCAAAACCTGAAACACTGACACCACCAAATACTGGCAAGGGTGTGGAGTAACTGGAACTCATACACATTTCTGGTAGGAATTAAAAAATAGAGCAATCATTTTGGAAGATGGTTTGCCAGTTTTCACACAAGTAAACATACTCATACCATAAAAATCCAGCAATCATACTCCTTGGTATTTATCCAAAGGAGGTGAAAACTCATGGCCCACAAAAACTCACACACAGATGTTATAATTGTTTAAAATAACCTTATTCAAAAAAATAAAATAAAATAACCTTATTCATCATTGCTTAAACTTGGAAACAACCAAGCTGTCCTTCAGTGGGCGTATGGACAGATAAAATACGATGCATCCAGACAATGGAATATTATTCAGTACTAAGAAGAAATGAGCTGTCAAACTGTGAAAGGACACGGGAGAACCTTAAAAGTGTATTAGCACGTGAAAATGTACATTACTAAGTGAAAGCCTGGGGAGACTACATGCTGTGTGGTTCCAACTCTACAACACTGCGGAAATGGCAAGACTGAGGTGACAGACCAGTGATCGCGGGGGAGAGGGCATAAAGCATGAAGAGGCAAAGCTCACAGGAACTTTAGGGCAGTTAAAATACTCTGTATGATATTATAATGATGAGTACATGTCATTATATATTTGTCCAAGCCCCTAGAATATACAATACCCAGAATGAACCCTAAAGACTTTGGGTGATTATGTGCCAATGTAGATTCATCCCTTGGTAAAAGACAAAACATTTAGTTGGATGATGTTGGTGGTGGGGAAGGCTATGCATGTGCAGGTGCAGAGGGTGTGAGGGAAATCTCTGTACCTTCCTCTTAATTATGGTGTGAACCTAAAACTGTTCTAAAAAAAATAAAGTCTGGGGCTTCCCTGGTGGCCTGGTAGTTAAGAATTTGCTACTAATGCAGGGAATATGGCTTCAATCCCTGGTCCAGGAGGATCCCACATGCTGTGAGGGAGCTGAGCCCTGACTACTGAGCCCATAAGCTGCAACTACTGAAGCCTGTGTGCCTTAGAGCCCATGCTCTACAAGAGAAGCCACTGCAACGAGAAGCCAACAAACCACAATGAAGAGTAGCCTCCATTCACGAAACTAGAGAAAGCCCACAAGTAGCAATGAAGACCCAACACAGTCATAAATTAATTAATTAATTAATTAAATTTAATAAATAAATACATTGAAAAAATAAAGTCTTTAAAAAAGTCTTCAGAGAGGCTCAGTCATAGGGGCTCACAACTCACAAAATCTCCCACACTTCTGTGAATTTTACTTCTAAGGGTTTTACCAGGTCTTTATAGTAGACAGTGGAGAAATCTCTCAGGGCTTCCAGCAGAAAAGTAGAAAAGAAACCATTTTGAAATATGCTAGAGCATTCTGTTCTTCTTAGCAAGACCTGAACTCAAGAGAAACTATTTTATCAAAGTCCAACTTCCTAGGGTTCTATCAGAGCCTAAACTCACTGGAGAAAGGGAAATACCCAACTTTAGCCCCAACCAGACATTTTGTCCTACTGAAGGGTAGAATGGTGGGGAATAAAATTGAGAAGAACTGATGAAATTCACTGTTCAGGACACAGGTCACCAAAAGACTGAGGCCTAATCATAGGCTTACTGAACATTTTCCCTCTCCCCAGACTTTACCACCATATTACTAAAGGCATATTTACTGCAGTTCCTTTATACACTACATTATGGCCACCTTTCAACAAAAAAGTATAAGGCATGCTAGAGGGCAAGAAAAATACACTTTGAAGAGATGAAACAAGCATCAGATCCAGAGTCAAAGATGACAGGAATGCTGGAATCATCAGACCATAAATTTTTAAAACTATGATCAACATGCTAAGGCTTTATGGGAAAAGTAGACGACATGCAAGAACAGATGTATGACTTAAGCAGAGAGATAAGAAGTCTTAAAACTAGTTGAAACAAAATGTTAAAGACCAAAAATTCTGTAACAGAAATGAAGAATGCCTTCTGATATCACTAGTGGACTGAACATGGCTGAGGAAAGAATCTCTATGAGGATATGATGTTAAAAACTTCCAAAAGAGAAAAGAAGAAAAAAAAAAAGGCTGAAAAAACAGGGCAGAGTATCCAAAAACAGGTATAACTACCAAAGGTGTTACAGACACACAATGGGAATCTTGGAAGGAGAAGAGAGACAGGAAAAGAAGAAATATTTCAAGCAATAAGGGCTCAGAATTTCCCCAAATTAACATTAGACATGAAAGCACAGATCTAGAAATCTCAGAGAACACTAAGCAGGATAAATGAAAAATAAACACAGAAATGAAAAGAACACACGTGGGTATATCATATTCAAATTTAAGAAAACCAAGCATAAAGAAAAATTCTTAAACAGCTATGTATAGAGGAGCAAAGATAACAATTACATCCAACTTCTCTACAGAAACCATGTAAGCAAGAAGAGAATAGGGTGCAATATTTGAAATGTGAATAGAAAAAAACTTCCAACTTTGAATTCTGTACTCTGTGAAGTTATCCTTCAAAACTGAAGGAGAAATAAAGACTTTCTCAGAAAAACAAAAACTGAGGGAATTTGTTGCCAGTAGACCTGCCTTGCAAGAAAATGTTCGGAAGTATTTAGAGAAGGAAATTGATTTTGATTAAAAACTCAGATTTACAGAAAGAAAGAAAGAGCACCAGATAATAAATGAAAGTAAAATAAAAACATCTATTTTTCTTATTATTAGCTTATATAACAGTTCATTCAAAATAGCAATAATATGTTCAGTTATGAATGCTTATATGTATATAAGCATATATACAATAGCATACATATATACATATGTTTGTGAGTGTTCATTATGAAAAAAGCTCAATATTTTTTTATTTTTTATTTTTATTTATTTATTTTTTTTCAATATTTTTTTAAAAAGTGTTAGTTGCTCAGTCACATCTGACTCTTTGCCACCCCATGGACTGTAGCCCGCCAGGCTTCTCTGTCCTTGGAATTCTCCAGGCAAGAATACTGGAGTGGGCTGCCATTCCCTTCTCCAGGGGATCTCCCCAACCCAGGGATTGAACCCGGGTCTCCATCATTGCAGGAGGATTCTTTACTGTCCGAGCCACCAAGGGAAGCCCATGTATGTATGGTTCGGTTTATGTATGCTTATATATAAATTAAATGAATGACACCAGTGACATAAGGAATAGGAGGGAGGAATTAAGAACATTCTGTTATCATACATATCAAAAAGCCAGAAGAATAGTAAAAAACACCCAATTAATCCAAGAGAAAACATGTAAGCAAGAACAAGGAAATAAACAATCAGATAGAACAAGTTGAAAACAAACGTAAGATGGTAAGCATAAACCCACTGTTAGTTTTAACACCCAGTGTTAGTTTTAACGCACGGTTGCAAATTCTCTGACGTCCACTCCATTGAATGTTGGAGTCTGTCTCTCCTCCCTTGAATCTGGGTAGGCTTATAAACACTTTCATCAAGGTGACTTCTGAGGCTAGGTCATAAAATGTCACACAACCTCGGCCTTGATCACTGAAAATACTCACTTTTGAAACCCTGAACCAGTATGTAAAAATTTTAACTACCTTGAAGCTGACATACTAAATCTGTGGCTTAGCCATAAAATGGAATGCTACTCAGTAATATAAACCACTGATGAACCACTAATACACAAAAAAATATGATTGAAACTTAAAGATATTTGCTGAGTGGAAAAAGCCTCACACAAGACTATGTACTGCATGACTCCGTTATAGAGAAAACTAATCTAAGATAGAAAAAATGAGAACTATAGTTGACTCTGGTGGGTGGGAGTTGGCAGAGATTGACTGGGAAGGGCAAGAAACAACTTTCTGAACCTGAAGGTACTGTTCAAAAGAGGTTTGGGTATTAGGAGTTTATGAATGATCAACATCATCATATATACTTAAGATAAATTAAGATTTGTTCTGTGCATTTTATATCAAAACAAAAAGCTGCAAACAAATACTGAACTCTCCTTAACATTATGCATACTGAAATATTTATAGGGAAAAAAAAATTGATGTCTGCAAGTTGCAATGCAATAAAGAAAAGATGCATTCATGGATGGACAGAGGGAGAAACAGATGACCAGATACATGAAAAAGCAAATTTAGTTAAATGTTAGTAGTAGACTCTAGGTGAAGGGTGTATAAGTGTTTACTGTCAATTTTATCAACTATACTGTAATTTGAAATTTTTCACATTAAAATATTGGAAAATTCCCCCCACCCCAAAAAGAGGAGAAATTTTTTTTAGAAAAAGGGGAGGGGGGCTGGGGCAGGCAGGGAATGGGTAATTAGGGAGCTGCTCCTTCTCCTTAGAAGATTGTTACTTCTGCAGAAGAAACTGCTTCTATAAAAACTGATTATACAAAGATCCCAGTAGAATGGAGTTCTACAGGATATCTATATTAAGTGGGTTTCAAATCCCTCCAGAATAGGTCGGAAATGCCCAGGTTCCTGAAGTTGTAGGAGATTTCCTTGCCTGAATTTGCCATGGCTCCTTCATGGTTGGTGGCCTGTTTGGGATTGAGCTAGGGATCCCCAAATGCAGCAAGCATTGCTTCCAAAGGTGCTCAGACTGAGAGATGTATTGAGAGGACAAGGTCTCCAGATGGACATCTCAAAGCATCCATTATTCTAGTACAAAGAATATTGCCTATATGGCCCAGAAAAAGGATACAAGGGGGTAAAAAGTCCCCTGTGCTATCAACTCCAGGAAGGCAGAATCCAATTTATCTTGCTCACCATTTTATCTCCAGCATTTTAGTACAGTGTCTAGCACAAAGTAAAAACATATTAATTAATGAATTAAATGATGGTCCGTCCTATTGAAAATCTTGGCGCAAATTTCAAAATAAATGATCCACACAATTCAACTACCCTCTTTACCCAGCATCAGTGGAAACAACTTCCAGCAAGAAGCATAAAGTATAAAATTGATAAAGTATAGAATTGTGTATCTTTGTCAAAATGGTTAATATGTTTTTCCAGTGAGAGAACAAACAAAATGACAATTGCTACTGTTATTGTATTTATTAAGCAGGTACTATAAAGCTAGGGAATATGTTAAGCACCTTACCTTGTTGCCAATACTTGCAATGATCCTAAAAGGTAACTGTGGAATGAGAAAACCAGTGCTTAGCTATTTCACCAAACGATATACTGCAAGTGAGACCCAAAGCATTCGAATGTATGCTGCCTGACTCCAAAGTTTATTTACAACACGTCACAGTGTAAGGTATGCATGCTGTATACCGAATAACACATAAATAAATGTAGATGATCATCTAGTTAGGTTGCTTTTCACCATGTGCATATATGGAGAATCTACTCTTGGCAAACACCTACTGTAGAACATGGGTGTGTGTGTGTCTGTGTGTGTGTGTGTGTCTGTGTGTGTCTGTGTGTGTGTGGGTGCGCAATGACTGCCTAAACAATTAAAAGAAGGAAGGAAGCACATCCTCCCTGGCCTTTGGCCTCTCCCTTCCTCACCCTCTAGTAAATATAAATCTGTCCAAACCAGAAAGCTTTTCCTAACTCTAGTAGAAATAGTTGTCCTAGCATTATTATTCTCCACCCAACACAGCTTTTTAAGTTTTTTTTAAATATCTTTTCTCATGAAAGGATGCTCCTGGGGGGTTTGTTGCGTCCTCATGCCTTCAGTGGACACTCCAGAGCTCTGTTCCTCTCTCCAGTGAAGATCTGTTTGAACACTGAACAAGAATATCACACATACGGGGACACAGGAACCATCGACCTGGGGAAGAAACTCACACTGCAGAGGATCAAGTCGTACTTAAATTTTGTCTTCAGTGAAATCCACCACTCCTGGTCAGGGGTCACAAAGAGTCAAACACAACTGAGTGACTAACACGCACACACCACATAGAAAATAATGTACGAAAGAAGGAATTGAAAACAGAAGAAATGAATGCATAACGCAGTAAACAAAAAGTTGATAATGTTATTAAATCTAAGAATAATACTGAGCAGATGCAAATGAGAAAAGGATACTTATGATTGGTTCTTAGAGTCAGTCTGTTTATATAAAGTCCCAAGACAGGCAAACCAAAATTATGTTGTTTTATGACATGTACATACTTATTAAAACAGTAAAAAATGAGAAATTTTTAAAAATAGTTTTTATTGGCACATAGTTGATTCACAATGTTGTGTTAGTTTCAACCGTACAGCAAAATAAATCAGTTATATATACACATATGCCTACTTTTTTTAGATTGTTTTTCCATATAGGCCATTACAGACTATTGAGTAGAGTTCTCTGTGCTATATAGTAGGTCCTTACTAGTTATCTATTTTGTATATAGTAGTGTGTATTTATGCTTCAACAGTACATGAACTGTGAACTTCCAGATGCTCAAGCTGGATTTAGAAAAGGCAGAGGAACCAGAGATCAAATTGCCAACATCCATTGGACCATCAAAAAAGCAAGAGAGTTCCAGAAAAACATCTATTTCTGCTTTATTGACTATGCCAAAACCTTCGACTGTGTGGATCACAACAAACTGTGGAAAATTCTGAAAGAGATGGGAATACCAGACCACCTGACCTGCCTCCTGAGAAATCTGTATGCAGGTCAGGAAGCAACAGTTAGAGAACTGGACATGGAACAACAGACTGGTTCCAAATCGGGAAAGGAGTACATCAAGGCTGTATATTGTCACCCTGATTATTTAACTTATATGCAGAGTACATCATGAGAAACACTGGGCTGGAGGAAGCACAAGCTGGAATCAAGATTGCCAGGAGAAATATCAATAATCTCAGATATGCAGATGACACCACCCTTATGGCAGAAAGGGAAGAGGAACTAAAGAGCCTCTTGATGAAAGTGAAAGAGGAGAGTAAAAAAGTTGGTTTAAAACTCAACATTCAGAAAACTAAGGATAATGGCATCTGGTCCCGTCACTTCATAGCAAATAGATGGGGTAACAATGGAAATAGGGACACATTTTATTTTGGGGGGCTCCAAAATCACTGCAGATGATGACTGTAGCCATGAAATTAAAAGACGCTTACTCCTTGGAAGAAAATTTATGACCAATCTATACAGCATATTAAAAAGCAGAGACATTACTTTGCTAACAAAGATCCATCTAGTCAAAGCTATGATTTTTCCAGTAGTCATGTATGGATGTGAGAGTTGGACTATAAAGAAAGCTGAGTGCTAAAGAATTGATGCTTTTGAGCTGTGATCTTGGAGAAGACTCTTGAGTCCCTTGGACTGCAAGGAGATCCAACCAGTCCATCCTAAAGGAGATCAGTCCTGAATATTCATTGGAAGGACTGATGCTGAAGCTGGAACTTCAATACTTAGGCCACCTGATGCAAAGAACTGACTCATTTGAAAAGACCCTGATGCTGGGAAAGATTGAAGGCGGGAGGAGAAGGGGAGGACAGAGGATGAGATGGTTGGATGGCATCACCGACTCAATGGACATAGGTTTGAGTAAGCTCTGGGAGTTGGTGATGGACAGGGAGGTCCGGCGTGCTGCGAATCATGGAGTCGCCAATAGTCAAACAAGGCTGAGCGACTGAACTGACTGATTGAGTGTGTATGTATCAATCTGAAGCTTCCAGTTTATCCCTCCTCACCCTTACATCCTGGTAACAATAAGTTTGTTTTCTGCATCTGTAACTCTAAGAGATTTTTTTGTCACTGAAACTTAGATAGTGACTAATTCTGATGAGAAAGTAGGGGGACTTGATTTGGGAGGGTTGTGAAATGGTTTCTGGAACACTGGTTTAATTCAATTTCTTGAATTAGCTCATTGTTCTCAGAAGTGAATCTCTTTTGGAATTTGGTTATCAAGATGGATAGTGACATTATAATTATTTTAACTTTACATATAAATCTTTTGCACTAAATTATGATTTATCTCACATTAAAAATACTAATTTTAGAGAATTTAAGTTCTAGTTAATATGAAGATGGAAACTGTGACAGTATAAAATTAGTGCATTCTAAATTCCTGTGTTATTTAAGAAGAAACTAGAAATATGGATGAAGTTTTGCTTTGTTCAAAACAGGCAGATTTTCTTACAGAACACTGTTTTTAAATATATCTTTTACATTAAAAATATTTTAATGTTTTCTAATTTTAAAAATAATATTATCTTTTAAGCAGTGTACAATAAAGCTCAGGTAGGATATATAGCTTTCTCAATGCTTTAAAATCTGATGATATTTTACATTTGTAAAATTAGTTTATTTTGCATATTTCATAATGTAATTTATATTATATTTTGGAAACTTTATTTCCCCCAAAAGAGATTAAATCATTAAGGGCTGAGTATTCATTATGAATAAAGTTTAATATTTTGAAAAAATAAGTGAATTGAAGTGTAGTGGCTCAGTCATGTCCAACTCTGCAACCTCATGGACTGTAGCCCACCAGATTCCTCTGTCCATGGAATTCTTCTGGCAAGAATACTGGAGTGGGTAGCCATTCCCTTCTCCAGTGGATCTTGTCAACCCAGGGATCGAACTCAGGTCTCCTGCATTGCAGGCAGATTCTTCACGCTATAAGTTAAGCTTTTATAAGTCTCCTGTTGTGGAACGGAAGTCAGAATACCCCAGCTTTCTGTGTGACCTTAGGGAAGTTACTTTAACTCTCTGGATGCTAGTTTTCCAAGTGTGAAAAGTAAAAGATGATCTCCAGAACGCTTCCAGTAATGTGTTTCTAAAGCATTTAGTTGTTTCCGAAAGTTTACTGTTATAAAGGAGGCTGCCAGTAACATTTTTGTGCAAATAACCTTCTACTTTTGTTTAGTTCAGATTAATTCCTCAGTATAAATCCCCAGGAACAGGATTAGTACATATAAATATGTTTAAAACTTTTGATACAACAGACCAGATACATTCTTTAAGTTGCTTTCCTAAGGCATTGTATCACTCATAGCAGTTGATAAATTGGCAGTAGTTAATAAAGGCTTTAAAAATGTTCTTAATCTTAAATCTACCACTCCACCTCTAGGAATAGATCTCTAAGAGAAAGAAAAGACAGTTATGTTTATCAAACTAATATTTATAATTTTAAAAGCTTGAGAAAAAACGAAGCTCAAGAACAGAATACTGGATTTTATACATTTAACAATGGAAGACTGTGACTATCAAAAATCAAGATTTAGAAGAGTATTTACTAACATGGGGAAATGTTCATAGTATATATTTAGTCAAAAAGCAGACTTACAAATGCCATGCATATTTTTATACAATTATATACTTACATATCTAGTGTAAGCATGACAATAAGTATGTCAATGTATGACATACATTGACATCTAAAATATATACACACATAGATATAAAATATGTTTTTGTGTTACTATTTGGTTTCTAATCATATATATTCTAAATATACACATATATGCTAAATATATATAACATATATATATATATTTTTAACATATATTTAAAATGTGTTTGTATGTGTTCAGTTGCTCAGTTGTGTCCAACACTGTGACCCCATGGACTGTAGCCAGGCTTCTCTGACCATGAGATTTTCCAGGCAAGAATACTGGAGTGGGTTGCCATTTTCTTCTCCAGGGGATCTTCCCAACCCAGGGATTGAACCTGCATCTCCTGTGTCTCCTCACTGCCATCAGGGAAGCTCATATTTAAAACATATTATTAAAACCAAATTATAATAATGTCATTAGGTAGAGAGTAATGTGATTTTAATTTCCTAAATTGTAAAAATTTTGCATAAAGAACATATATTAGTTTTGTGACTTGAAGAAAAAAGAAAAGCAGTAAGAGACTTCCATGTTGGCCCAGTGGTTAAGAATCTGCCTTCCAGTGCAGGGGATGCAGGTTCAATTCCTGGTTGAGGAACTAAGATCCCACAAGCCGAAACAAAGACCCAGTGTAGCCAAATAAATAAATAAGTATTTTTTTTAAAGCAGCAAGATGTAAAATAAAACCAAACAAGTCACTGCAGTTCACCGCATCATTCACAGTGAATGATCTCCTTCATCCAGACTTTATTTTTCTTCATAACAGTTTATTCAGGCACATGGTCTTGTGCTTTATGGCAAAGCCATGGGTGTTGGCCATCTTACTTTTGGTTCCCAGGGCTTCCTGATAGATCTAAAGGAGAGTCCCATCCTCCTTGCCAGTGACTGACTCAGAAATGGCTGACTCTGACAAATGAGCCATCAGGTGAAGTCCAAGGTGTGAGTAGGGATCATTTGCTTGCTTCTGAGAGAGAGCGCAAGGAGGAGATGGTTTTTCCTTTACTTCTCTCACTGTGGTCTAAACCAACCACAGCCATCTTGCAGATCTTTGCAACTGCGGCCAAAGATCAGAAACCAGAGAGATGGAAATAACCTGGGTGTCAGGTGGGAGCGCAGAGCTGCTGAAGCCAGTTCTACATCCAGGCTTGCTGTTATGTGAGCTAATACATTTTATTACTGTTTAAATCAGTGTTTCTTAACTTTCACTGTGTAACAGAATCTCTAGGGAGTTTAGAAACTACTGATCCCCAGGTTATTCCAAGGTTAAGTCAAGGTCTTCAGGGGCAAACCCATCTGAGTCAGGGTTTTCTATTCATTACACCTGAAAGCATTTTGACGGATGAAGACACCTCTGCAGACACCTCCATTGCTATTTTCCTTAAACCTTCAAGTCAGGGATTTACTTTGGGATTTTCTCACATCAGTTCCTCCTGGGCCGGGGTTTTTTCCTCTAAAGTGCCCCATGACTAACGTCTATTTCTTGCGGACCTACCAAACCCATCCAATGCCTGTTCCATGTGACTTTCCATATTTGTAACATGTTAAGGATCAAGGATGTGGATGAATCTACTCAGGCATTCCATAAAAGTATTTATTTTATGTTTTCAAAAAATATTTTGTGAAGACTGGGCTTCCCATGTGGCACTAGTGGTAAAGAACCTGCCTGCCAATGCAGGAGATGTTAAAGACACAGTTTTGATCCCTGGATGGAGAAGATCCCACAGAGAAGGGCATGGCAACCCACTCCAGTATTCTTGCCTGGAGAATCCCATGGACAGAGGAGCCTGGTAGGCCACAGCCTGTGGGGTCACAAACAGTCAGGCATGACTGAAACAACAGCACGCACACATCTTTTTTTTTTTTTTTTCAGAAAATGTGGTCCTTTTTAATTTTTTTCATTTCAAAATCTAGAAGTCATTTTCAGGTTATGTATGGTAACAATTTAGACAAAAAAATCAATATCAATACACATCTTGCCAAATACATATTACAATGTTGGGTTTATCAATCACTTATTAAATAAAAATAATAACTAAAATTATATAATGTGTATACTATGAGCACGCACACATCTTTAACACAGTAGTTACACGATGTTTTACCAAATGTTGAGTTTAACTATCAAGTGAATATGATATTTGAACATCTTATGTTTTGGTACATTGGTTGGCTCCACAATGGGTGGTACATTGTGGAAGGTATAGGATGCTAGAACCTTCATATATTCTATTTTTATAAATTGCCAATAAGCCTCAAAAATACTTTTCATGCAAGTACATTCATAAAATCAATCTTAGCAAGAAAACTGTTATAAATAGTACCTGCTTAAAAGAATTCAACAAGGTCTTAAAGATGAAGTCTTTCAGAGCATCGATTCTCAATGCGGACCATCAAAAGCACCGTGTCTGAACAGTTGGTTGGTTCAATGGAGGGGGTATGTATCATGACATACATGGTGGGGAAAAAAAAAATCAGAGAGCCATAAATAAGAATGACAAATTTCAAACCGACCCACTACTCTACTTAACCAGGCCCTAGAAGGCGAACTCGTCTCAGGAGGGCCAACCCTGCACCTTTCAGGGACTAACCCTTCATAGGGATGGCTGTACGGTCAACACAAGCCGTGGGCTGCCAATGGGCTTCCCAGGTGGTGCAGAGGTAACGACTCTGCCTGCCAATGCAGAAGACTTGGGAGACGTGGGTTTCATTCCTGGTTTGGGAAGATCCCCTGGACTAGGAAATGGCCACCCACTCCAGTATTCTTGCCTGAAGGATTCCATGGACAGAGGAACCCGACAGGCTACAGTCCAAGGGGTCGACGCGTCGGACACAACTGAGCATGCGCGGCTGCGCACGCACGGTTACGCACGGCTGCGCACGGCTGCGCACGCACGGACGCCTGTGGGCTGCCAATAAAACATGGCACGCTTGCCCCACAAGATGGCGGGAGCCCTGTGGGGCCCAGGCAGACCCACCACGCTACTGATGGTTTTCATGCCATTAAACAGCAAGGAAGTTAATAATTGTAGTGGTTTATCTCAACACTCCCTGCTGCTTTTAGTGCTTAACTCAAATGTGATGTTCATCAGCCTTTGCTAGTAGCAAGAGGCAAAGCTTTATCAGAAAATGTAAAGATCACTTTGCGATTATTATTTCGCCCTAGGGCAAGGCTACCCTAAGTGCCCCCACATGTCTCCTGGTGGGATGTTATCTCCTGAAAGCTCTGGAAATGAGTACGACGGCATTTAGATTTCCGTCCATGCCTGCTCCACTCCACCCCCACACACTCTTTTTAAAAAAATTAATACTGGGCTTACTGAAGTCACACAAATGGCAGTTGATAAGATATGGAGTAAGCAGTGTTTGTGTTTCCGCATAGCCTGGCTGACCTGGTCACTCCACTCCAGTCCCACCTGGTTCTTGTGGACCACAGAGCCACTTACTTTCTTGTCATCCTAAGTCTCTTGCACAAACTCCTGTCATCTGGTGCATTAAATGCTCAAAGCAGTCATACTGTCCTCCTCTGTGGACTTAGCATTTTACATACTGTGCAGAGTTTGAGGGAGACCATGGCTTAAGAACCCCAGAAGCTTGGGAAGGTCGGTTGTGAGCGGAGACTTTTAATTAAGTGCTTAGTGGGAGACTCTCTCCTCATTTAAGAGAGATTGACAAACCTTCCACTTAGAGTGAATCAGTCTCTAGGAATCTCCCATCACAAGTTAGTGGACAGAAGATCCAGCCAGCATCTTAAAGAGAGCAGTGACATCAATAAGCCATCACATCACAACCTGCTTTGCAGGGAATGCACATTGGATTCTCAGATCAGACATCATCAGTATTCAAATATTTCTGATTGGAAGCTGCATAGAGGAGACCAGAAGAGAAAGAGAATGTCACTTCAGAAATTGTCATCTGCCACCCAGCCAACCCTTAAACATCTTATCCTGCCCAGGCACACAAACTCCAGAAAGCCTGACAGTTGGAGTGCTAGTTAGTTAATTCAAAGGAAAGAGGCTTTCCTAGATTCTGCTTAAATGTCCAAAATCTTAACTTGCAATGATTTCCCCAGCATCCCACCTGAAAAACAGGTTATTTGCAAAAAAAAGAAAAGAAAAAAAAAAACCCTGTAGCTATAAAATATGAAGCTACTCAAAGAAATAATTACCAGTGTTTTCACTGATTGCTTTGTTCTTACACCGTCTTAAAAAGTTCCCAAATAACATAAACAATGACTTTTTTTGAGCCCCAAGTGAGTTTCTGAAGGTCAGGCTAAATCAGGCTGACAAAGCAGGGAGTGGAGAAGAGCATACTGCTATGGGCTCCACAACATTTTTTTAAATTTATTTATTTTAATTGGAGGCTAATTACTTTACAATATTGTGGTGGTTTTTGCCATACATTCCAGAGAAGGCAATGGCACCCCACTCCAGTACTCTTGCCTGGAAAATCCCATGGACGGAGGAGCCTGGTAGGCTGCAGTCCATGGGGTCGCTAAGAGTTGGACACGACTGAGTGACTTCACTTTCATTTTTCACTTTCATGCATTGGAGAAGGAAATGGCAACCCACTCCAGTATTTTTGCCTGGAGAATCCCAGGGACGGGGGAGCCTGGTGGGCTGCTGTCTATGGGGTCACACAGAATTGGACACAACTGAAGTGACTTAGCAGCAGTAACAGCAGTTGCTGTTACTCATTCACATGAGTCAGCCATGGGTGTACATGTGTTCCCCATCCTGAACCCCCTCCCACCTCCCTTCCCATCCCATCCCTCAGGGTCATCCCAGTGCACCAGCCCCAAGCACCCTGTCTCATGTATGGAACCTGGACCGGCGATCTGTTTCACATATGATAATACACGTTTCAATGCTCTTCTCTCAAATCATCCCACCCTCGCCTTCTCCCAGAGTCCAAAAGTCTGTTCTTTACGTCTATGTCTCTTTTGCTGTCTTGCATATAGGGTCATCGTTACCATCTTTCTAAATTCCATATATATGTGTTAATATACTGTATTGGTGTTTTTCTTTCTGACTTACTTCACTCTGTATAATAGGCTCCAGTTTCATCCAAAAATATGGATCGCTTCATGAATTTGAATGTCATCCTTGTGCAGGGGCCATACTAATCTTCTCTGTATCCTTCCAATTTTAGTATATGTGCTGCTGAAGTGAGCACTCTACAACACATTTTTGTAATACATCTTGTTTTGGGTTGGTCTTGATACCAACTGGAGTCTGAGGAATGGCAAATTTCTCCACAAGCCTAGTGGAAGATGTTTCTAATGTGTCCTAAAATATTTACTATGAGTTTCCACACTTGAATCAGCTTCTGAGATTAAAACCTAAACCCACTATTTCTTCCTAACTGTACAGTTCTGTACAAATCTGTGAACCTGCCAAAACTTCTATTTCCTCATCTGTGAACTGGTGATATTAGTACCTGGCTCATAGGCTTGTTATGAAAACTATATTTTTATAAACTGCTTTGTACCCAGCCTAGCACAAACTAAGTTCCTAATAATTTATTGATTAATATTGTTTCTGTGATTTCTATGAAATCAATGGAGGTTATGAAGAGGTGCCATTGGTATTTGAGGGGAGGGCCATTTAGTAGCTACTTGCCCAGAAATGAGACTTTGAATCTCCTTCCGACAGATGCAGCTTTATTTCTTTGGCAGAAGGGAACTTATTTTTTTTTAACATTTATTTTTATTTATTTATTTGACTGTGGCAGGTCTTGGTTGCGATACATGAACCTTTAGTTGCAGCGTGCAGGATCCAGTTCCCTGACCAGGGATGGACTCTGGGCCCCCTGGCTTAGGAGCATGGAGTCTTAGCCCATTGGACCACCAAGAAGCACCCAGATTCAGCTTTAATGGCCTTGCCAAGCATCCACAGCGGCCATGCTGGAGGGCACTCGACCTTCACCAAGATCACCTGGCAACCTCATGCCACAGTGCAGAAGGCTGTGTTAGCGGGAGACGCTGAGTGAGCTGGCTGCCACACGGGACAGGGATGGGACTTCAAAGCCTCTCTCAAAGACTCTCACCCTGTCAATATAAGGGAAACAAATTGGTCCTTGGTGGCCGTGGCTCCCCAAGGTCCTTCCTCCTCAGGGGCTTTGTGGTTGCTGAAGCTGCGGAAAGCTGGGCCTCTTGATCCATTATCTGTCACCATTCTAATGATCTGGCAGGGAAATATACCTGCCCTCAGTCCCCCAGGACAGACTCACAGTCATTTATGAGCCAGCAGAGCACCCCTTCCTCACAACTTAATATGTTTAACAGCTAATTGCATCTGTGTAGGGATTACACTTTACATTGTGCAGCTTTATGGAAACGAACCCCGGGCTTCCTCAGATTCCCCTAAACAGCTCCTTATCTTGGAGAGTGAGATCCTTATCAGGGCCATGTGTTAGAGGGCCTGGGCTGCTTCCAAATGACCCCAAGAGAGTCTGGGGCCTCATCAGGCTCCAGAGGCCTGAACAGAGTTGCAACCTGAACCAGCTCAGAGCCCCAAGGCAAGCGAGGAGCTTCTTCCCTGCCTTCTGCCCCCCATAAACCTGTAGAAGGCCAGTCAGGGCCGGGGTGGCCCATATCAGCTCCTCTCTGCAGGTGATTTCCTGTGTGAGCACCTCATGCGCAATCACAGTGAAGCCTCTGGCCATCCCCGAGGTGCTGTGGAAGCAGTAACACACGGCGTTTTAACTCACTCAGGAGCTAACCCCTCTAACCCGTGAGAAAACCAGGTAACACTAATGGCTTCCTTTTGCCAAGATGGCAAGATGGGCTCCAGCCGGAGAACCGACTTGTTTCACACAGTTATCACAAGTCTTGGGAGATTCCTGGCCTTGGCAGACACTAAAAACGCTCCTTCCCCTGGGTTATAACAATTCAGTGAGAGACCTTGTCTTAAGGAACTCCTGCGGGAGGGGGGTGGGCAGAGCGCAAAGAGCAGGAAATGTCTCCCAGTGAGAGGAGCCTGGAGCCAGAGAGGCCCTGCTGGAGTTTTCCAGCCTGTGACTCATGGGGCTACTTCCCTACTTGACCTGGCCTGGACTCCTGCTCCTCGGCCACTGTGTCTCAGCGCCTCTTCCTGTCTCCATTCCGCCCAGGCCCTTGAACAAAGCAGAAGTCTGGAATCCACAGCAAGGACTGAAGTGTTGTGTATACAGTTGGGCGTCATCTGTGGAAGTAGCTCTTTTGAAAACAGAAAATAACTTCCCTACCCTGAGAAGAACTTAGTGAGCTCTTAGAAGTGTCTACTTTAACAATTGGAGACTGAAACCTTGATTATCATCTCTTGAAAAAAGAAGACCTAGTACATTCTTTTTCATTGATTCATAGTAATAAGGAAGGCACTTGTCAAGCACTTAGGTGCCAGGCACTGTACTAAATGCTTTACATCTATTACTTTATTTAATACTCACCACAACCTTTTGAGGTCTGTACTGTTGTTATCTCCATTGCATGATTGAGGAAACGGAGGCTCAGAGAGCCTTGTACATGTACTTTGTACGTGATCACTTAGCTGCTACATGGTGGAGCCAGGATCCAAACATGGGTCTGTCTTATTCAAGCACTCAGCTTCTTTGTCTCTAATATTCTGGGCAGAAAGGGAACTTGGAGACCAGCTGAGTCAACTGGAACTCTGATCTCACCTCTTGTAACTCCTTAACTGCTCTCCAACAACCTCACAGAACAGTCTCTACTTACTACAGGGATGGAAGACCCTGGGATGCACAAAGGAAAGAGCATTGGGCATCAGATGACCCAGGGTCTGCCGTTCTCGTGGTTTTTATCCATTGGTCTATTCACCATTTGGGAACACAGAAGAAAGTCAGAATATTCTCCATGGATACCTCTTCATATATGAAAAGAGAGCCCTTGCTTAGTCCCTTACATCTTCCCCAGTCTAACTAGTTCCAGTTTGCCAACCATTCTGTATGTAAGGCTGTAGCGGGCACCCTCCTCTGGGTATCAGGCAACCTGTTAACTCTTAAGTGTGGTTACAAGAATGGAGAGTTAGAATTAAGTTGGTCTGATCAGCTTGGAGACAGTGGGAACCCTCCCTTCTTTATCTCCCCACACTCACCTAGTTATACAACTTAAAATTTCCTCACCTCTTTGGAAACCCCAGCATACCCTGAAAATGCAGTCAACAAAAGTCCTTAAGGTGTTTTGCCCTTGCTGATGCCTAGGAAAGCAAGCTAAAATGCCAAAAGTCAATTTGCAGAGAGCCAATTGACTAAAATTCTATGTACCAAATGATAGATTGTATCATTGCATTCCACAGATACTGAGTACCTACCATTGTCTGGACATTGTTCTAAACACTGGAGAGGAAGCAATGAACAAAATAGAAATTCTTGTCTTGATGAAGCTAACATTTTTAATATAATGGAATTGCTCCAGCCACTTTTGAGTTCTTCTGATTGCTTTGAATGTCATTTCACAATGCCTCAATGGGCATATGAGCGTTCATCTAGTATTTCTAGCAGTCAGAAAGAAAAATTGAGCATTTCATATCAGTGTGATTAGTTTGGGTCCCTTTACAGAATTTACATATAAATGGCAAATAAATATTATAATTTTATGCTAAAATGGATGAATTTGAATGAATCATTGAAAATGATTAAATGTATTCATGGGAAATGTAAGCCTATGTCCATCAATTTCTGAAAAATTGAAGTTTCCATAAAATTCTGTTATGAAGACAGAGTGAAAACCAATCCATTGCAACTTCACAGAAATTTTCAGTACAAATTAATGTAAACTTTATTGATAATTCTTTAAATTTTGGGGCTTATTGATCATTTCTCTTCACTTTTTTAAGATTTTATTTTTTAGAACAGCTTTAGATTTACAGGAACACTGCATAGAAAGAAGAGAGTTCTTTAATACCCCATCCCCCAGTGCTGTTTCTTCCATTATTTTTAAATAATTTTTTAACTTTTTACTTTTTAATTCAGTATAGCTGATTAACAAACAATGTTTTGATAATTTCAAGTGAAGAGTGAAGGGACTCAGTCATACATATAGATAGAATTTGATGAGTTAATTATTAGGCAAACCAAGTATCTGACAAACTAATTCTTAGCAAATTGGTCACTGGCTAGCTGATTTGGGGCAAACTAATATTTGTAAACCAATGTAAAGTTATTGTTAAACTATGGTGCCCCATCCCAAAATATGTGCAGAAAAATCACATTAATTTATTTGAGTCTCTGACCAGTGAGTTTTTCTGAGTCCTGACTCTGTCACACTTCGGTCTTCCCAGGCAGTGTCATCCAGGAATTTGTTTCTCATGCTGAGTCCTTATGCCAGTCTTCAAATCCGGGGACGGCAGAAAATTCCACTGGAGGCTTCCATCCAGTTTGTCAATGGTAAGTTAATTAGCAATCTTTGAATCATTCAACACGCTATAAACTTAACTTCCCTATCCCCAGCATCATCATAGGAAAATAATTACCTTTATTGAATACTTTCCACTTATCAGTATGGTGGATGCTTTATATACATACATCATTTAATCCTCATCAGGCTGAGGAAAGGAAGGCTCAAAGCAGTTAAGTAATTTGCACGAGACCACACAGCTAGGAGGTAACGCACTTTCTTCCCTCTGGCAATCAGATGTTTCTGGTAACACTCAGCTTTTACATTTAGTCAGAATGAATTTAATTTATAGATAAAGCTGCCTGAAAGATGGGAATCCTGAAGGCAACCATGTATTAACTAAGACAGTCTTCTCCTGGCGGCTCAGTGGTAACAAATCCGTCTGCCAACGCGGCAGACACAGGTTCAGTCCCTGGTCTAGGAAGACCCCACATGCTGCGGGGTAACTAAGCCTATGAGCCACCACCACTGAGCCGTGAGCTGGGAAATGCACCTCCTGAGCCCAGGTGCTGCCGCCCCGGAAGCCCTCGGGCCCAAGAGCCTGTGCTCCGCGACAGGAGAAGCCCAAGCACCTCAACTAGAGAAAAGCTCGTGCAGCTGCAAAGACCCAACAGCCAAAGATAAATACAATTCTATTTAAAAAACCAAGACACTTAAAGGCACCAGACTACCTTCACGTGCATCTTTTATTTGGTTTTGATTTATCAGAAGACAAGTCAGTGCACTGCCTTCCATCAAGAGAAAGGATTCCATCCTGATTCCCATCCCAAATATGAGCATGTCCTCAAGATATAAGTAGACAAGATCTAATCCTGGCATGATCTTGCCTCCTGGGGCTTCAAATTTTAACTGCCAGTCTTCACTTGTAACCTGGTGATGGTCGCACCTCACACAAGGGCCATAACAAGGATTTAATGAGGTAGTATAAGTGGAATGAATAGGTCAATGCTTGGCATACGGTAGAAAATCAATGATCAAGGTTATTTCTCTTTCAGGCTACTTGGGTCTGAATGACTGCAGAGCTAATTGAAATGTTTATCACCATGAAACAGAGAAACATAATGAAAGTGGAATCTATAGTATATATTTATCTAAAAACTCTGTTAAACTTGCTCTAATATATATGTCATCTGAAATTAATACTTATTGGTACTTCCTTTTAAAGTGAACATTGCTAATGCTAAGTCTGACTCAGGAATGGTTTCTGGCATGACATCTTCTTGTCTTGTTCATCAGTCAAAGTAGCAATAAGCTCTCCTGCAGTGCAGAAGACTACAAGAGTGAAAGCTGGGCAGAACGATGAAATTTACTGATAAATGCGGTGATAAGGGAAGAAGGAGGATCTTTTTCTCTGTCTTCATGACAGGTCCTCAAGGCAATTTGCCAACCATATTAGACAGCAGAGGGGGGGAAATGGTACAGAAATGTATCATGATCTATTCACAGTGACTGAACTAAAAGAAAATTCTATTTCTATTGACTTCAAGTATATGCTGCTTAAAAGATTCTCAAGCTGGTTTATACAGGAACACACTTTGATTTGTAAAACAGATATATTTATGAAATGTTGCACCTTACCTGATAGTATTTTGAAATACCCAAGAGGAAGTCATTATATACAGCAATCCCTATTGAAGAATTCCTAGTAAAACTAATGGCAATGATGGAATTTACTCTTTCTGTACTTCGAATGTTCACCAACTGGAAAAGTTTAAAGTGTGTAAGAGTAGTATAAAGGTCAAACAATGTTACTTATGACAAAACAAAAGATTCCTTTTGTGTTGCCATACAATGCCTGCCAACATGGAATTCTTCTGAATGCATTATCAGAATCTCCTCTTGCTATATAAGTGAAATGCAAATTTTTCAACTTGAGGTGAACCAGACCAAGAAAAGCCTCATTCCCTTCAACCTGCTGTCAAAGGGCTTCTTATCTGATTTTTGCCATGAGCATTCTGACTCTAAAGTCAGGTTAAGTACCCCCACAGTAGAATCTATGTATTATAAAACCTAGAAATGTCCTTGAACTCAGATCTTTGTTCAAAAATGACTGAAAGAAGAATGAGCCAATAATGAGAAATATGCTCAATTGGTTAAAGGGATACCCTAAGAATATGTAGAGAATTCTGGGATAAGATTGAAATTCCTCCTTTCCAGGGTTCTGCTAATAACTTTTAACTCAAGCAGCTAAGAAGATAGTTCTGACCACTAACTGTTAAGGTGCCTGTCACATAGTAAATGCCTAACAAACATTTATAGAAACCATCAATGAGCTCCTTTAATGTCTCCTATATGGGCTTGCCGCCCATCTACACTGTGATGCTTATATCTTGCTTTAGAGTCTCTATTAATTAAATCGGTTAATATTAATAAACTCTTTTCAACAAGGTGTCTGGCACAATGTAGCATTTTTAAAGTACAGTTAAATACAAACAAACAAATATTACTTGCTTAAAATTGAGTATTAAGGGCTGAGTCTTTGGTCCTGATTTCTCTGGAAGGCCTGCTTTGCCACTACAGGCTGCCACTTTTCTCGTTAGCTTAGGCAATGAATGTGGAATGCTGTTGCCCACTCTGCATCCAGCCTGAATTCTCAACATTGGGTCCAGGCTTTCATAAGTCCATTTCTGCCCTTTCTGTGACAATGAACGGAATGTTTTCAATCCCCTTTGTCATGATAAGTCATTTTGGCTTAACGAGATTCCCTATGCAAAGCACCAGGCTCCCTTGAAATCTCTCTCCCTGACAACGGCTCAGAGGGTTCTTGATGAGTCATTTCTTACCCCACATCCTGTGAAAGGCACATGGGATCAGAGTCAGTCAGTGCTACTGTCCTTCCCACTGAAGAACTCAATCCCCTTTCCAGGATTTATTCCCCCCCAGACATTACTCCTTAAAGAAAGAAGAGGACAAAGAGCAAGGAATGGGACAGAACTGGAGCAGAGGTCAGCTTCTCATTCCCTGCCTTTTTCTTTCTGGAGTGCATCTAAAAGTCGAGACCTTCAAACAATTCAAGTATGGGGGTACACTATCACCAGTTACTAGCAAGTATGCTGTCATAGGTTCTAAAGTATTTAGTATATACAAAACGTGAGACTAACATAAAAAAATCAAACCATATGGTTTCATTCTTTTATTTTTAAACCAAAAACTATGAATGAAACTACTGAATGTAATGCTGTTCTACAGGTATCAAGGAATTACAGAAAGGTCATATGCTGTGTTGTGAAAAAAAAAAATCTAAGATTCAATTTGATGTCTTCTCATTAACATTCACTCGTCACATATCTGTCACAGTTTACTGTAACCCTCGTCTTATCAATAGTCTTCCTTAGAGTAAGTCTTTCCTAATTCAGAGCTCTTTCTTATCAGCTGAGTCTGTTATGTTCTACCACTTCAGCTCCAGAACTTCAGGCTAACCTGACTGTTATATTTCTCTCCAAGTTGCTACTTCAGATTTCTCTTCTTCTTTCCATTCTGATCAAAACCAGAGTAAATGTCTTTAGTTTACCTTTTTAATCTCTATTACGTAGGAGCATTCTGTAACTTTCCCCCCAAAACATCAGGCTTAAAATTACTTTCACAAAGACTGCCCAGATTTTCACTTATGTCTAAACCCTTTTGTGGGAGAGACTCATGTAGAAAACACAATTTTATAAAAAACAGATTGGAAGCCCCTTTAATCTGTGCTCGCTCCTTACCTGAAAGCCTGGGCATGATATGCCTACTGCCCCTACGGGACAAGGGCACACAGATGTGAAAAGCTGTATATTAAGAGCTACTCTCTGATTATATGCCAATTAAACAAAAATAGAGAAATTTGTTTTTAAAAAGGAGCTACTCCCTGAAAGGCATTAGCTTTCTGGGTTTGCTACATTTTACAATCAGGGTGATAAATATCTAAGTGGGACTTCTAAGACATACTAGGGGAGACAGGAAAACTGGGCTACTACAAAGTGGTGGGTTATAGATTTTTACTTTTCTTCTTTCATTGAAACAAAGGAATATGCATTGATAAGAAAAGCTACTCTATGGGTAATGAACTTAAACCTCCCACCACTCTCCTCTCTCCTATGGTGTGTTTGGGGAGAAAGGCTGCTGGTGGTGGGGGAGGTGGGAGGGTTGAGAGGAGAGGAAGTTTAGGGGGAAGAGAGAAGCAGAAGGCGAAAGGACAGGGGGTTTGAGAGGAGGGAGGAGAACAAAGTAAGTCAGGGGAGAAAACGAGAGCGGCCAGGAGCCAAGGGGAGACAGTGTGGCCTCACCTAAAACACACCAAATGTCTCCAGTGAAAATTTAGAAAATGAGGCCATGCAGGAAGCACTCTTAAAAGCTACAAGGTTCTTTTCAATACAGGGGCAAATGAGGAGAGAAAAGGAGCTAAGAACAAGGGGCATGGGAAACCGAAGGAAGAAGGGGAGGGCTAAACCTCCCCTCCGAATTATTCTGTCTGAGGTGCTGACAGCATTTCTTTATAAAGTGCGAAGTTTCAACTGAATCCAAACCCCTGGCATTGGAAACAATGCCAGGGGCTGCTCATGAGAAACAAAATCTTTTTCTTAAAATGAAGAAAATTCTGTTTTTTTGTGAGGTCTTCTCCATCTTGAATAGCCTAGACTCTCCTTCCATTCATTTACCGGACAACATTGTAACAATGGGAAAGACAAGACCAGACCTGACCTACAGTTTAGCATCTCTCAGAAGACCCTGCCTCACTAACTCCAGCCAATGGCTCAATCTCTGAGTGCAGTGCCCAGGAGCCACACAAACCTGCAACTGCCCTCCTTTCCATCATAAAGTTGTACAGAACGTCTGAGTGAAATGATAGGGTATGAAAAATGGTACAGTGTGTATTTCCCCAACCACAGGGGAAAAGAGGTGTATTTAATAAATGACTCTGCTACAACTGCTTGAAGAGAACAAAGCTAGATCCCTATCTCGGTCCATCATTGTTGCTGTTCAGTAGCTAAGTCAGGTCCAACTCTTTGTGACCCCAAGGATGGCAGCACGCCAGGCTCCCCTGTCCTTCAAGTCTCCTGGGGCTTGCTCAAATTCATGTCCGTGGAGTCGATGATGCTACCTAACCATCCCATCCTCACTCCCAAATCCCCAAAGGATTTCAATGTAATAAAAGAAAAAAGACAATTTAGAATTTTGCATTCTTTTAGAATTGGGAAGATCTTCCTCAATTTGATTTTAAAAACTTAGAAGACATTTAAAAATATACATAGGCATATCTTTTGACTATATAATCATTTTAAAATCTTTTATGAAAAAAACCCCACAAAGAATAGGACTACCCTTCAGTGCCAATAATCTTTAGATAACTCTACTCACTGAATTCAAGCAAAAGTAATCACTCAAAATGGCAATGTTGGAGCAGAGGTTCTGACACTGTAAGGATGGAGTGTGTGAGTCGCTCAGTCGAGTCCGACTCTGCGACCCCACGGACTGTAGTCCACCAGTCTTCTCTGTCCATGGAGTTTCCAGGCAAGAATACTGGAGAGGGCTGCCCTTCCCTCCTCCAGGGGATCTTCCCGACCCAGGGATCAAACCCATGTCTCCTGCACTGCAGGCAGATTTTTACTGTCTGCGCCACCAGGGAAGCCCCGTAAGGACAGAGTAAAGCGTTATTGAAAACTATAAATATGCTCCATGCTTCCCGGCACTGCTGGGTCTGGTCACCTGTCTCAGATATCTTGATCCCTGATTTTCACGGTTGGCTGGTCTGAGAGGCACGGGGGTTACTAGAGAGCCAGAAATACTGTTAGAGTACTTATCACATATCTCTCAGTCCATGTTTTAAGAATCTCAAAAGTGCTCAGAATTTAACAAGAGTATGTGTGTGTGTGAATTATTTGTGCTATGAAGAAGAGGGGGAGAAGCAATTATACCTCAAGCCAGAAATATTCACCCTCAAGGCAGCTGTGAGAGTATTATACCATTGTATTTTTTTAAACTAAGAATACATTTGTTTATAAAGTATATAAGCATTTTATGAAAACATTCTTTATAAGAAGAGTAAGAGAACAAGCAAAAATAAAAAGCAGCCACAAGAAATGCTGTCCGAATGTCCCGCCTCCATTTCAGAAGTGAGAGAAATGATGGGTATAGTGATGCAACCCTGCAAAGGATTCCTTCAAGTTTTTCACTTTTTTTTTTTTTTAATAAAATGGCATCAATTGCTAAAAGCATTATGACCTTTGTTATGCTACATAATACTGATATGAAATGTGAATAGTACAAAGTTCATTATATATAATATAAGGTTTTAATATATTACATTTGTTTCTACATAAACAGACTATAAATATATGTGCCATAGCATGTTTTATAGTCATTGCTCCCAGCCTCTCATACTATGGTACCAAACAGAAAATATATCTTTTTTAAAAAGAAAAGAACAAGGGCAGAACCAGTAGAAAGAGCTTTACATGTTAAAAGTCTAAATAATATAATAGGTATTGTTATAACTTGGGCTACAAGGTAATTTTGAAATCTGGCTAAGAATTACTCAGAGAGTGAACAAACCAAATCATATTTTACTAAGGCGTACAGGTCAAATGACGAGAATGCTGACTGGCTGGGAGCGGGGCGGTGGGGAAGGGACAGTCAGGAAAATACTGAAGGGAAGGGGGAACACACGGACAGGGGAGAAGGAATAAGAGTGTAAAATCCTTCCTGAAGCTTTGACACCACAGCTCCACACCGAATCTACTGCGTTCAGGCTCAGACAGAGAGGTGGGTGTCCATCCAGAAGAAACCAGAAGCTGGTTCACACAGTCAGAAATCCTCAACGTGACAGGGAGCCTCCATCTGAGTGTCCTTTTCTGTGGCATCCTGAGTAAAGGATCAGTCTCAAGACAAGAAGCCAGAGCTGCATCATTTCCTTCCTGGGGCTTGGCCAGGAGACACGTAAGAGAACGGAAGGAACTCTCATTAGGAGTCGGAAACAGCACAAGGAACTCTCATTTAGCCCAAATGGGAAGAGCACGCAACCTTCTAAAACCAGTCACCTTGTCTGAAGCCTTTACATTTCCCCACAAACCCTATGTCCACCACCTCCACCAGAGCCAACACAACACATGCGCAGGTTCCAGGGCACCCCCAAAGCAAGTCAGCATCTTCCTTTCCATCAGTCCAAACCCCACAGGTAAGACGTGGCTCCAACAAGCAAAGCTTCCTAGATGGATTTAGCTCTAAAGGTCTTTCCCGTCTTCAACACCTAAAGCACTTCCATTGCCCGGTTTCTCTCCTAGTTTTAGGAGATGTCCGCTCCCCAGGCACTGCTGCTTCTCTGAGGGTGAAGTCATTTCTTGAACTTCTTTTGCTGCAACCCCTGGGGCAACCCAGGGTAGGGCGCACCCACCGTGCTTTTTAAATGAATGAAAAAAAGAATAAGGTCAACACGGGAAGAAGACACAAACACATTCTTGGGTCACAAGCATCTCAGGAAATGCCTAGGGGACTGGCTCCCTGCAGTCTGAGGTCCTTTTTTTGAAATGAAAATCAAACGTGGCTACTTCCTGGTGGTGGAGAGAACAACACTTGAAAATCGGAGCAGCACCTCTCGTGTGATTTCCAGGACTGGGGGACGCGGGTGTCTCCTTTTAAACCGGAGGAGAGCTCAGTGTGGTCCCAGAGTCAGTCTGGAGAATCGGAGCTGCACTGCCGACCTGTGGCCCAATCTCCATCAGCTTTAAAAGTTCAGCCTCCTCGCTGGAGTACACAGTGGTGTCCGTGTCGTCAGAATGATACCCCGACTGGTAGCCGCTCGTCTGGTTTGAGCCTTCGGATGCCACAGACTCCTTGCTTTTGCTGGGCATCAGTCCACTGCGGAAGAGATGGCATCCAAATAAGTTGGCAGAGAGAAGGCAGTTCTTGTGCATCTTATCCTAACCCCATCCCCTACCCGCTGTGGGCTGTCAGTTTCCTGGAGACGCGGCCCATCCCTCCCGTTTGTTAATCAACATAGCAGGCTTACTCAGACAATGTCTATTTTCAGGTACTAAGATGAAATCTGAGTTTCAGATAAGTCCTCTTATTCGGGTCCAAGACTTTCAAGCCTGAGATGAGATGAAAGGCCATTCTCTTGGATTATGCAAAGGCTCCAACCAATGGAACCTTTTTATGGCCTTGCAGACTGACAAGTTTGTGTACAAGAAAAGGAGCCAAAGGGACTCTTTCATGATGTGGGAGGAAACTGGGATGCTCTGAAAGTCCAGTGGTACTTGTCATACACTGCCAAGTAGGGGATCACAAGGCCCGTGCATGGTGTTAATAAAATTCTTGAGCAACTTTAAACTTTAGTAAGCTGAAGCGTGTGTGTACAGTCAAGCTAGACATGTCAAAAACTGCTTTTTACTCATCAAAACCACATTCTTTGGAAGCATGGAGGACGGGATCACTCGGCAGCAACGAGAGAATGTTTTCAATGGTGTGGAATTGTGACCAACGGTAATCATGTCAAAGCTTAGAAAAAAGCTTAAAAAGGCCTTTTGTAGCTGGGTGTAGGCTGTGTGGAGCTTAAGTCATTCTGAAGTACAGTGATTTTTCCCCCTTACTAGGTGTTTTACCAATCTATGCATGTTACAAACCAAAAGAAAAAAGGATTTTATTAACTCTATGTTCATATATGGTTTAAAAGTTATTTCAAATAACTAGAAATGCATCTTTTCTTTCAATCCAACCTCAACAAAATGGACTTAGTGTCTCAGACAATGGAATGGTACATAATCATTGCTAAGCAAATAAAATACTTTGAATCAGTGAATAAAACATATAATTGGCTCTCACAATTTCTCATCATGGGCCTAGGGCAAATGAGAAAACTGCACAATGGCACATTTTAATTTTTTTTTTCTTAACATGAGCATCACTCAATAATGCAAGGGGGTTCCCATTTTATCCAACAGTTAGATTGTAAGTAGCTCAAAATCTTCTCAATTCATACCTAGAGTGAAACTGTCAGCAAATAAATAACCATTCTGCATCCCACTACTCTTATAAATATAGAGATTCTTATTTATTTCTTAAGTTAAAAGCAGGTGGTGGTGGTGTAGTCGTTAAGTCATGTCCAGCTCTTGCAACCCCAAAGACTATAGCCTGCCAGGCTCTTCTGTCCATGAGATTTTCTAGGCAAGAATACTGGAGTGGGTTGCCATTTCTTTCTCCAGGGCATCTTCCAGACCCAGGGATCGAACCCAGGTCTCCTGCACTGTAAGCAGATTCTTTACTGATTGAATTACCAGGGAAGCTAAAGGACGCCAACTGTAAAAGCAAGTACGTCTATTCAAAGCAACTACAAACTCCTATAGAACTATGTGGAAGACATTATATTCAAAATCAAATTCACTGTTTTCCCCACAATTAAATACTCAATAATTCAGCCAACAGTATTTAAATATCCTAAGCAAGTAGACAGTGGTTTACTTATATATCATACTTCTTAAGGACAGGTGCACCCATTTCTGTTCAGGTTTGAAAATTCTTCACTATGGAGTCCACAAAGATTTTAACTATCTCAAAAGTTTTATTAAAGATCAAGCCAATGACCTCTTTGTCACTTAGCCAATATCACACAAACCACTGACCACAGCAAATATGCTCATAAATTCCTTAGTATACATAAAATCTGGTAAAAAAAAAAAAAAAAACAACCACCAAATCCTCTTATTTCAGATTCTTTTTAGACTTGCCAGGTAATGTGCTTGTTTCTGTTCTTTATTACTTAGGTTGATGCAAATTTGCCTAACAGATAAAGATACAAAAAAAGGAAAACTCTGCACTTATGCTCAAAGTCCTAAGTTCCTTCCAAAAATTCCCCTTGAAATTTGTCTTTTCTATTTGGCTGAACCTTACCTAAAAGGTGGGGCTAACTTGGTTCTGTCTTCCAGGGTTTTCAGCTCTTCAGATGCAAGAACCATCCCACTGTCGGTCTGGCTGTCCTTTTTAAGAGACAATGAGATGGCACAGTTGATTGAGTGTATATACTGACCAATCACTTAATCAAACTGATTTCCTAACCCATCTCTGAGACAGCATTTCCATGTTCAGGAGAGGTAAAGGTATTATAGCCAGAAACTGTACTGGCTATGAGAGGAAGCAATTGCTTCCCCAAGAGACCCAGGCCTGGAAGAAGAGAGGAATTTAGGAAGAAGCTAAGGAGACCCATTTCTATCCCTCTTTCCACAGTAATATCATTTACACTTCAGTGGAATTTGGCATGAAGCTCAGTTGTCTTGAACCTTAACCAGGGGCTTCACTTATGGAAAAAACAAGGCGGCCCAATAAGTTCCATTGCTATAATGACCCCAAGACACATACCCACAAGGGCAGCCTCATAATGAGGCTCCAAGACTCTAATGCTTAGGCTAATATTTGTCTAGCTAATGTTTCATCTTTGGTATTATTTCTAAGACTATTTTTAAAAGATGTACTTACATCTGGGATGACTTTTACTTCTGGTTCTTCCAACGGGATATCTTCAAATGTTTTTACACTGACGGGCCGGCTCTTTCGCTTACTGTTCTGCAGATACTGACTGCAAAAGAACAAATATTTATATTTTAGTGGTGGTATAGTTGACTGCAGATTCCACAAGTGATACCTAAGTTCATTATCTCTGAACCACAAGTTTAATAGCGACCTTCAAAACATCCTCTGGAAAAAGAAAAACAAAACAAAAATCTTTCTCTGCTAGCACACACCAAAGGCTTAATTTCCTGTGAAAGTCCATTTAAAAGTATAATATAACAGAGGGGCCTAGATGAGCCCCCTTTCCTTTGAATCTTACTTCTGAGGTCCAGGGCTGGACTGAAGACAATAATAGCAGACTCAGTGGTCAGCTGCCTACTACTTGACTTCCTGATTGCCTGCGATTCCTCCACTAAGCTCTCAGCATATCGCTGAGTGTTTCACATCTTTCTGGCCATCTTCTAGGCAAGTTATCTAGACAATGTCCACAGAGCAACCATTCCATGAAAGATGGGCAGAGGAAACACTCCCAGATTTCACTGGGTTCAGTAAAAGATGCTGAACCCAACAGACTCTGGAAACCACCTTCTCCTGCTATATGTAATACAGGTTTAATGGGTAGAGGTAGGCTGAATCTCATGATCTCTTATATTTGGCCCACAGAGTTGGGGCTGTAGTTTGAGAATCATGAGATATTCCGTCTATTTCCAAGTATACCATGGACTACACAGACTTGGGAAAGCCACGAATATATTTCTATGTCCCTGTTTCCCCATCTTTAAGATGTACAGGCCAAAGCTTTCCTTCCCTCACTCGCAAAGATATCTGGAGGATGAATGAGGTGATCAGTGGTGGGTGGTAAAGATCTTAGAAAGAGTTATGATCCACCAACCAAAGCTTGTTTTCCTCCTTTGAATTCCAAAGACTACCAGTTTCTTTCAAGAGTCCAGAGGACAGAACCTGTCAGACAGCACATCACCTGTCCCTTAGGGATGCTTCTTCCCCTACCATGTGACTTTGGATGAGTCTGAGTGATTTTGTGAAAACCCAAGTGGAGAGAAGCAGTCTTTTTCACAGGAAGGGACAGCAAACTCAGTCTTCACTTGAACCCCACTGTACTTCCCACCCTAGCAGCCTTCTAGATATATTGCATATTCCCTGTGTTTTCTGTGACCAAGTGGAGAGAGGACTCAATTGGGCAAAGGAGTATAATGGAAACCAAGTTTCCCCCGCCCCCCTGCCCGAGGAGGCTGGTTCTTCCTCTACAAAGAGAGAATGAGGTTCACCAGTGACAGCCTCACTCAGGGAACCCCACGGGAAAGAGGACACGATGTATTAAAAATAAGGAGACTGAAAAGCCTACTTCTCCTAAATCCAGTCCCAAAAAGTGGTAGTTCTACCAAATTACTGGTACCATCGTCAATCATTCATTCATTCACTTCAGGAACCCTCTATTGAGATGCCCATGTGCCAGGCGCTGTGTCAAATGATCCTCAACCACTGTCTCATGGCATCTCCATGGTACCTCTCTAGGTGGGTATCATTAGCCCAACTTCAGATTTGGAACTAAGATATAGAAAGGTTAAGGAACTTGTCCAAAATCACTTAACTAGACTACCTGGATTATCATCCTGAGGGCAATGAGCAGCCACTGAAGAATTTTAAGCATGAGATTGACAAAGTCAGATACACCCTTTAGAAAGATGACCCTGGGTTCAGGAAGGTAAGACCAGAAATCATGAGATCAATTAGGGATCTGTTCCACTTATCTAGGAGAAGGAAGGGCAGCTTGACCAAAAGGTGATGCCCACAGGTCTGGAGAAGTAGACAGATTCCAGAGGTATTTGGGTTGTAGCATCAAGTAGAGTTGGTGAGCTTGGGCAGTAATGCAGCTGCCTTAGAAAGGCCACTTTCTTGATTTCTGAGCCCAATAATTCCAAACATTGCTCAGCCAGTTCCAGTTGACAAGGCATTTTCATATACATTGTTGCATCTGTTCTTAACAAATCTACACAGTAGGATTTTCTTATTTCTTATTTGGAAAAGAGGAAGTGATGGCTTAGGGAGGAAATAACTAGAATTGGAGCTCAAACTTAGGTTTCTAGAGCCCATGCAGGGTTGTTTTTGTTTGTTTTGACCTCACTCCACATTGACACCCTTGGAACAGCATTAGGAAGGAGAAGGGAGAAGAGGGCAGTGGATATGACTGTTTAGTTCTTCATTAAGCACCTGATATGCATGCAGCCCTGCTCACTTCCACGTGTGCACTGAGCGTGCAGTGATGTGGGGTGGAGGAGGGGGAATGTGGGCTGTGAGACAGACAAAAGGTGAAGAAAGGACAGGTTCCTTTCAAGCAGTCTAGTATCAGAGCCAATTTCAGGAACATCTAGCCAGCAGGCTGTCCCTGGCATCAATCTACAAGGCGCATTTATATCATCACTAGCAATTAACCAAAATGAGAGAAAAAAAAGTATGTGCCAGAACCTTTCTCTGGGAGAGAACTGAAAAGAAATCTTTGCTAAGCCGCTTGGAGTGGGAGGTGAAACTCCCCGGGGAAAACAGTGGAGCAACCGCAGATGGTCCCCAAACTACCCTGTAAGGAAGATGAGCCCAATTAAGATGTGTTTTCTTGCAGGAAGCATGCAAACTGGGGGCCGGAGCTGATCCATAGGGAAATTAGAGAAAGCAGAGTCTAGACACTAGTGGTCCTTCCTCCTCACCCTTCCCCCACATACCTCTCAGCCTCTTCGCTAAATAAATGCTGAACAAATATTTTTTAAAATAGTTAATGGGGCAAAAAATCAGGAGGTTGGCTCCCACAGGGATGTCTCTGTCCTGCTCTATTTATAACACAATGAAATTGAAAATTATAAGCAGGAAGCAAGTGAGAAAGACACCTCAGCTCTCCTCCTTAACTGGCAACATGAAGATAAGAGAACAAGTCCCCTGAGAGGTGCCCCAACCTCTCCTCTTGCTCCCCAGGGAAGCAGAACCACAAGCGAGCATCGAAATGAAGTGTGCTGCGTGTAGACGCCTGGACTCTGCCTCGCTTTTAACCTAAATGATTAGAATGTGACTGTGGTGTCTTATTTTTAGAAAAGGGAAAAAGGTGGAGGGGGTTGAGTGGGAATGCAGACAAGAGATTCCAATTTCCATTTTATTTTTCAAATTATGGCTGGATAAAAGAGAAACTGCACTGCAAAGACCAATTCAAAAGGCACAGACAGCAAATAGCAGCCAGGCCTGCGCTGGGAGTGTGGTGTCACATTTGTCCACGCTTCTGGGGATAAATGTTAGCAGCCCTGCTTTAGATCCAGCATCGCATTTGGCACTTCCATCACACATACATGACTTCATCAACCCTCAGCACCATATGCAAAGCGCCCAAGTGAGCCAAGAGGCTGCCGGCTAGGTCCTCACCCCACCTGGTCACAGAAAACCCAAGGAACACAGCTCATGATCAAATGGCTTTCCGATCAGGCAGAAGGCAACAGTGTTGCAGGAATAATTACCACACCAGAAGGCCAGTTAAACTTGAACTAGGACTTTTTAAACACGGGGGTGGAACTATGGATTTTCAGATCTTCATTTCATTACTCCTTCTATTTGAGGCCCCCTCCGTGGTATGGGAGGAAACAGTCCTGAGTTAGATATCAGAGGAATGGGATTCATCCCCACAATGTGTTTTAAGCAGCTCACATAATAGCTATTATTTATTGGGTATTCTCCAGGTACCAGGCACTTAGAAACTCATTATGCCATGTAATTCTCAAAGTCATCATTTTTGTACACCACCAGTGTCCCAGCCTTGGTCACACTGAAAATTTGCCCCACATCAGAGCTGCAAAGAGCAGACTTGGGAATCCAACCCAGTTATGAAAGTCAAAGTGTTAGTCACTCAGTCATGTCCGACTTCTTTGCGACCCCCTGGACTGTAGCCCTCCAGACTCTTCTGTCCATGGGATTCTCCAGGCAAGAATACTGGAGTGGGTTGCCATGCCCTCCTCCAGGGAATCTTCCCAACCTAGGCCTCCTGCATTGTAGGCAGATTTTATCATCTGAGCCACCAGGGAAACCCAATTCTATCTGACTCTAAAATCTGGATCTTTAACCACAATATTGTATTCTTCCAGGTAATTGCTCAGAGTCTCATATTCAACATTTACATCAAAAGATAATAGTATCTACTTTGTCTAACTCTGGCAAAACCTGGTAAGAAAAAGTTCTTTCAAAAATGCCAGAAGTTCTTGACACAGATGGAATGGACAGCTTACTAGCTGGCTCCCACCCACTCTGAGCTTTCCTCTCTCCCACGGCAGCACCCCGGCTACCCGCACCCCCGTGGAAGTCTACAGGGCCCACTGACCAGGGCGACTCCCCACCTGCCGTCTGGCGCCCTGGCCACAGGCTAGAGCTCCATTTCCCCCCATCCCGAGCTTCGAGGCCCCCACTGCAGCCTGTTCATGCTCAAGCAGGCAGGCTGGGCCTACATGGTCAGGGGTGAAGTTATAGGAGGAAAACACCCAAAGGGGTGGGAACGGGAACAAAGTGAAGTGAAGTAGTCCCAGGCTTATGAAAAGGCAATTTTAATATCATATTGTAGAAACCATATCAACTCTTTCCTCATGCACAGGTGCTGGGAGAGAATAAAAAGAAAGCTGCCTTTGGAACCTTTCTACAAATCAGGAAAATACTGCAGCGCATGTGTTTTAAATAAGCCCAGAAGTCCCATTATGCAAATAAAATGCTGAAAATCAGACTTGGGAGGGGCTTCTGAAGATGTGCTGTCCAGTCTAATTCAGGACGCATCCCCACGGCAACTGTATCCCAGCCAGAGAGGCAAAAGTGTGCTTTCATAAACGCATAGAACTCTTCCTTCCTGAAGCTTTCCTAAGCTGTTTAATTCACATTAATAAAAGAGTACATGGGGATAATTTAAATACAGATGTCTTTGTAAAATCGGTCTCTTTTTCTGGAGATTAACAAACTATGGCATTCCAGCTATTTGCAGCTGCAGGGCTTAGGATTCTGAAAGGAAGAGCTTCGGCCGCAATGTGGACCACAGATGGGAAGAGGTTCACCTACCCAGGCGCCCTTTCAAGGGGGACCTCTCAGAGCCAAGGGTGAACGCGCAAGTGAGATGCAGCAACTTCATACAACGTCCTTCCGCCTCCCCAGGATGACCTTGAAGCCCCTTCCCCCCAGGGGATGTTGACCTTAGACCGTACCTGATTCCTGCTGTGTTGTCATAATGGAATTTGGGGTCACATACTTCCTCTTCCTCCATACAGGAAACAGGTGAGGTAGGCAGAGAGAGTCCCGAATCCTCTTCCATGCTCAAAGTCTCTGATATGGGAAGAACAATGTAGTCTTTGCCATCCTGAAACAACAAACACACAGGGCCGTTGTTATGGCTTCAGTCCTTCAAGAGCCTTTACATGAAAAACAAAGCCCACGGGGGCTTCTTGTTTATGGGGACGTGGCTTTCATATCTGGAGGCAGAACTTTAAGACAACTTTAAAAATGGCTTGTCAAAAACACAAGGGCACTTGAAAGGGATGTGTATACGAGAGCATACTTAAGGAACTAACGAAACAGGAGGTGGGCAAGGGGGCAACAGAGAAGGCCGGCTACAATGAAGACGAAGCAGGCTGTGGTTACAGATGCAGCAACGGAACAGGCAGAGCTCGCAGGGCTGAGAAATCATTTCTTCACAAAGTCCCATCTGCACCAGCCAGGTCCTTTAAAGGGCATGTCGTCCAATTTTAGCCTCTACACTTCAAGGCAACGGAAAAACTGGTGACAGTCGAAAGAAAAGCAATATACGTGCAGGAAAATGGGTCTTCTGAGAAAAGGTTACACAGCTTAACATTATTTCATCGAGAGAAATAAATAAAGGGCAATTTCATACTTCTCAATGTTTGGGAGGTTTATTGATAAAGACAGATTTGACCCATTGTCCCCCAGCTGTTCAGAAGAAAAGTAGGAGGAAATTGGCTTCCATTCACTGCGGTAAGAGGTGTTGACTGGAGAGTAAATAACTTTCTAAGGGTAAAGACTACAATAAAATCCTCCAATGGAAGTTATGGGGGCCTGGGATTTCATGGAGGGGAAAAAAAACAAAACATTTATTTTGCAGGATTCAGATGTGTTTTTGCCTGAAGAATGTATTTAAAATTCCTTGAAATTCTGTCCACTGTTGATATTCACCCACTGTTGATATTCACTTAATCAACGAGGTTTTGTTTTTTTCAATTTCGGGGTTTTGTTTGTTGTCTATGTTTGCTTTTTTTACTTCGTAAGAGCACCCAAAGACACCAAAATATACATCAGTAAAAATAAAAGTCATCAGCTGCCAGGTTATGAATTGGGATCTCATCTGCTTAAAGGGGCAATTAAGACTTTTAGAAAAGCACTGCTGCTCGGATCTGGAACGTGGCTCCTTATTCAGCGGCTGAGAGGACCGCGTGGAGGCCATGCGAAGGCAGCAAAAGGGCCCTGGACACCTAAGTCCTTTCTGCAGAAGCTTCTTGCATGGAGGTCACAGACCTGTTGAGCATTAGCTTGTAGCAGATTTCCCAGGTGCTCCACCAGCTCTGAAAACGTGGGTCTCTGATTGGGATCCCCATGCCAGCAGTCAAGCATGGTCTGGTACCTAGGGAAGCAAAACACTGATGTCATCAACTGTCTCTTTCCTCCTGATCTGATGCTGAAAATAAGCACTTGAATGAGTAAACATTTATAAAGAGTCCACCATGAGCCAAGATGCTAAATAGGGAGATGAAACTATGTAAGACATAGAGCCCTGGCCTTGGAGAATGAAGTGTGTATGGAGAAGGAAACATCATAAATCAACATGTAGTAAAAACTGACTGGTTCGTACAGATAAACTGCTGTCATTTCAAGAAGGATGACTCTGTGCTTGAGATGATCAAGGAAGACTTCAGGGGACAAGTAAGACACACACTGGGCCACAAAGGTACACAGGATGGAAAGTCTTCTAGGCAGGGAGAATTTTTGTGAGTAAAGAAGGAGGATAGAGAAATACGTGAAAAATCTTACATTTCTGGTGTGGTGTAATCAGGGGCTCTCATTCTAGTTCCTTCTTTCAGTCGCCTACAAAATTCCTCATCAATCTTTACTCCAGGATATGGAGAAGCACCTGAAAGAAAACAGGAATGGGACATAATTGATTAGATTTTCTCTTGCAGAAATCCCTGAGTCTAATTCACATATATATGAGCCTGACTCACACCTTCTTCACATGTATATCTTTTTTCCCCCTTTCTTTCTCTCTCTTTTTTTTAAAAAGATTTTTTATAACCCAAAGCTTCCAAGTAAGTTTCATCCAGTGAAGGTGAGATATGGGAGTAACTGACTTTTATCATTTTCTTTGCAGTATGGATGGAGAAACAAGGAGAAGGAACTTACCTAAGGAAAATATCTCCCAGAGCAGGACTCCGAAAGACCACACGTCACTCTGAATTGTGTACACTCGGTCAAAAATCGTTTCTGGGGCCATCCACTTCAAAGGGAGGCGAGCCTATAGGGGTAGAAGACAAAGAATGAGAACCCAACTTAGCAAAAACCTGAAGAAAAAACTTCCATTATCCCTGCACACAGCTTCTCAGGCTGGCCCAGAAGTTTGGATTCTGCAACTTAATAGATCACAGGGTGCACCTTTGGAACTTACATCTCCTTTTCTGACATAATCTGGGTCTTTGTAAATATCCCGGGCCAAGCCAAAGTCACAGATTTTAACCACGTTCTTTTCCGACAAGAGGATGTTCCGTGCTGCCAGGTCCCTGTGGATACACTGCAAAAAGAATTGTGTGCATTAGAGTTCAGCCTCGCTGATCTCTTCTACATCTGTTGTGACCTCATGCTTTAAAAAAAAAAAAAAACAAAACCCACATCAGAAAACCAACTGATTAACAAGCACTGGGTTAACATCTTTTATCAACACTTGGGGAAAAAAAAAGTCTGAGTTTCACTGAGACACACATCTGCTTATTCCATAAACAGCCTCGGACCCTGGAACTAACTAATTAAGTTATAGCATGCTGACGGAGTCATAAATAGACTTCTCTTGGACACAGTTAAGAATGTGTTTCTGGTCACATCCACACATCCCTTTGGCCTGGCACCATATACGGTTAAAAGGCGTTATTCTGAGGAGGCCCTGGAATGAATGACTACACGGAAATCAGAGACAAGGGGCTCTCCTTGATTTGGGGCCCTTTGTTGGTTTCCCCATTTCATATGTAACCAAAGCTGGACCGGCTCTGAGAAGTAATTCTGAGTGGGGCTCACCCTGATTTCAAAGTGCTGGCTTATCACAGAGGCCAATGAAGGCACTCCCAGCCTCTCGCCCATCAAGGAGATTCTCTGATGCACACAAAAGGAAAAGCCAATTCTCCTTGGCTTTCCTTCTACTCTTTTCTGTACCTCAGTTTCTCTCTTCTCTGCATCTCCTAACTTCATCTAACTTCCTACACTAAGCAGTTCTATCTCTACTGGACAGATTTGTGACGGAACAAGAGCCTTGGAGAACATTTAGAAATGAATGAAAGGCTCAGATGAGAAACTCTTAGGTCCGTGGAACAGTGATGTGTGAGCCAAGCATGAGGGACCCCACACCTTGCATCTCTATAGCACTTTTCCTCTGAACAAGCAAGGCACAGGGATATATTGTATAACACGGGGAATAGAGCCAGTATTTTGGAATAACTGTAAATGGAGAAAAAAATTCTATAAAAATTTCAAAAAAATTTTTTACAAAGCACAGTGTATAGTATGATTAAGCAAGCTAGGAGACTCCAAAAAACACAGTCCTTCCTACTTCCTCCCCCACGACCTACCAAAGAGCTTCCTTTTTTGAAGCAACCAGGTGTTATTCAAGAATCAGCTGGTAGATGCAGGGAAAAATGAAAGGATTCTCTCCTCCAACCCCCATTCCCTTCCCTGTGAAAGGAGCCCTGACTAAATGGCAGGCTCTGGCCTTTAAAACATAATAAAATAAAATTATCAAGAAGGGCAGAAAGCCTTTCTTTTTGCAAAAATCCTCTAAGATTCCACTTCTCTCCCTTCTTCTTGGGAGCGAGAAGACAAGACTTCCCAGGCAGAAACCTCTGGGATCCTGAGGCTCTGAAAGCTGTGACAAGATTTAAACACCAGAAAAAGACACAGCTGAGGGATTTCACTCTAATTTAGAAACAAATAACAAAATAAAAATGTTAAGTCCTTCTTCTCCAAGTAGGCTGCAGCAAATGCATTCTGTCAAGTGATCATTTTTCCTGAAACTTGATTTGAACTTGTCTTGTTTCATGTAAAACCAGCCACTTTACCCTTTCCAGAGTGGTGACTTCAACCTCACCACCTCCACGATGTTTACAACCTTTGGAATGCTTGTGACTTGTCACGTACCCACCTCAGCCTTTGTTCAGCCTACTTTTCTAATTTTAGCTCTTTCAATTGCTCTCTCTAAAGTCTGTCCTTCCTGGTTTCTAATTATACTACTAACAAATACTTCTTGATGGATGGTGATGAATGTAAAAGAAATGAAAAATAGACTCTCTTACGCCAAGATATCTGCAAGGCTCAGCCCCTCACCTCTCTCAGGCCACTGCTCAAATTCCATGTTTCCCTCAAGCCATGCCCACTTAGTTTAAAATCAGTGCACAGAGAGAAGCAGATGTACATAACACACAGCTCCTACAGACTCTATAACTCTTGCTTATTTTTCTACACAGTACCTACTCCTACCTAAACCACTAGGTATTTCACTCGTTTCTGTTGTCTGCTCCACCCACTGGAACACAACCTCCACGCAGGTAGACAGTCTGCTGACTTGCCCACACAGCATCCTTAGTGCTTAGAACAGGGGTCCCCAAACCTTCTGGCACCAGGGATCAGTCTCAGGGAAGACAATTTTTCCATGGACTGGGAGTGGGGGGATGGTTTGGGGATGATTCAAGTGCATTACATTTATTGGGCACTTTATTTCTATTACATCAGCTCCACCTCAGATCATTAGGCATTAGATCCCGGAGGGTGGGGACCCCAGGCCTAGAAGATTGCTGGCACTTGGAAGCTATTTATCACATGAATTAATTTCATGAGCTCCTAATATCTCTTTAATGAGCAGAAACGGAACCTCCCCAATTGACTCTCTTAACAGTCTCAGGAGTGGTGAATGAATTACAGTTCCAGACAAACATGAATGGCTGGCATTGGACATCTCATTTCCAAATCTGTGACGTAAAGAGATACTCTGTCTCACCTTCCGTGATGCCAAAAATTCCATGCCCTTAGCCACTTGGAAGCTGTAACAGATGAGATGCTCCAAGGTCAGGAAGTCCTTGTATAGATCTTCAGAAACTGTCAGAAGATACAGGAGCACAGAGATTGGTATTTCAGTCAGAAAGTATTTGCTTCTAAGCTTGATAGAGTAATCTTCATTTTAAAAATCGGGAGTTAAATTTCAGGAAATAGAAGCAGAGAAAAAATGCTTCTCTCTTCTGTATGTATGCTGAATCATGGTGTATTAATAGCCTTCATCAAACCCTTTAGCCAAATATTGGTTTTTTTCCATTTTAGCCAAATTGGGAGAACAAATCCAGGAGACAAAATGGAGGTGAAACTGGCATAGATAACAGAGGTAAAAGAGGGCTTTTACAAATTTGCTGTTTTAAAATTGTTTTTTTTCATGTACCCAGAGGGATAAACAATAGTTTCATATCAAGAACTCTAAAAATAAAACAACAATCTCCGGGGTCATTGAATCTTTTCTCTCCAAGCTTTGTCCTAGGATAAAGACTAAAGGTCAAATTATAATCTACAACGGATAACTAAAAATACCAAAAATATATTTATTTCTCTCACTTTCAAGCTGAGAAAATGCTGTAAACACAGTAAATCAGGCCTGTGAGGATGCTTTTTTTCCTTCAAGGATATGAACCAGAGATGACAGGAACATCGAAAGAAAGATAAAGTTATATAAACTCATGGTATTTACTTCCGGGCAAGTGGTACAAATAAACACTAAGACATTACTGGGTGTTTCAACACGATCTCTTAACTTTGGTCAGATAAGATAAGACGTGGCTTCTCTCCTGGAGACAAATACCAGAGTAAATGAAAACTCAGATGTAATACTAACCTTGTATTAAAAACACTTGAACCTTTTTCTCAGTGACTTTCTATCTTTAGGGCTAGAGGCCTCTCCATGAATAATGAGTGAAAACCTCTTCCTTTTCCAAAAAAATGAAGGCAAAATTCCAGGCCAACACCCCCTCTACTCCAGTGATTCCCTCAAGCTCTGGGGTCTCCCGCTTACCGGCCACCATCTTGTGAGAGAGAAGACGGGGCAGAGACTGCCCCACTCGTGTGCGCTGGGTCTAGACCACCTCGCCAGGCTTTTCTAGACCACATTCTACCTCACACTGCCTGCGTGGCTTCTATGGGAAAGAGGTTAGTTTTATGCTCTGCGGCCTCATGTCAAAGGGAACAGAAGTGGGTTTCTTCCACTATTTCATAACAGAACTCTTCTATGCTCACGTCTCAAGAAGAGCCAGATGTCAAGAAGCCCCATCTCTTCCTCCACGGGGCTGTCTCTGCTCCTTCTGAGGGAAGCAGATATACAGGGTATCCTGAAGCTGGAAGAGGTTCTGGAAGTTAGGCTGGGAGCACAGCTCCACTCATAAAGAGCACTGAAATATCACTGGAAGCATAAGTGGATAAAGAAACAGGTATTTGCCAAGACTCCTCTGAAGAAGCATGGAAGACTTGATAATCCACTTGGGATGGGGTAGAAACAACAGATGCCTACACTGCCTTGGAAACGGTTGGGTGTGATTAACTGAAGGACTTGTGTTGTGCTGCTGAAGCAGACAGGGTGGGGCTAAACCCCTGTGGACAATGGGGAGGCTGGTCAACCACCATTGTGGTTGTCTCCTTTGCACCGAGCCGCTCCTGCTGACACATGTTAAACCAACTCTTGAGGAGCACTGGCTTGACTGTTGCCAATTGCTTAGCTCTCCCGGAAGACCGAGATTTCTCAGGCTAGCCATGCTCCACTCACAACCTAGCCCACTGCTTCTCTAGACCTTCCGCCCTTCCCTTTTGGAGAAACTGAATGGAAGCCTTCTAGAAATTCAGGTCTCTTCCAAATACTGGGTAAGACTTTTCCAGGACAAAATTCTTTGTCACATCCCGTCACCTGGTCTGTTCCCACAAGAGCATGTATTCGGCATGGAGGAAGCAATGGCAGGTACCTTCCTCCTCCTCCACGTCACTGAGGGACTTCTCCTCAACAAACCCAGAGCTGGCTGAGCTCTGGCTGCTGGTGATGCTGTCTAAGCGGCGTTTAGGATCCATGGTGATCTCCCCAACGTATTCTTTGCCTTGCCGGAATTGTGCCCCCTTGGTCTATAAAGAAACAGATGAACAAACTCCTTGAATACCAGGAAATCTCTAAAATATAAACTACAGAAGCAATTTTAACTATTAGAAGATGAGGGACATCAATTTCAGGATAATGAAATCTCTGGGCTGAAATTCTGGGCAGGTGTGCTACATAAAACATTTTCTTCCATAAAGCCTGGTTCCTTTTTAACTTAGAGATAAAGGCCTTGCTTCCAGTTTCCCTCAGACACACTTCCAACATTAGGGCACTTTGACAGTGAGATTGATACTCGATAGGGTCAAATATGGCCAAGGAAGACAGAATAATCCTGAGCTGTCCTCCCCTTCTCATTCTTTTTCCTTAATCATCCACCTTTCCCTACTCAGCATCACCTATAATGGGTCAGTAGATTACACTCACGAAAACAAAATACGAGATGTGTCCTCCAGAAGGTAAAAGAGACAAATACAACAGCCAAGAAAGGAACACGAAAAGATTCCTCACAAGTTCCTCGCAGAGTTTTACTAAAACAATTCATCTGTACCACTTTGAGTTTTCCTCTGCTTTACAATGTGGCCACAGTTGAGGTAGAAAATGACATACCTTGTAGGGGACGAATTCATTTCTCTTGCCTCTTAAGTAAGTCGAGAGGTTTCCAAACTTGCAGAATTCCACAATCACCATGAGTGGCCCTGCAGACAGCACAGCATACCAAGAAGGAAAAATGTGTTTTCACTCATGTTTCTCACCAAGTGTTTAATACATCAATGAGTCAGAAAACATCATAGACAAGGCTACAACCTTTCACTGGAAGCAGGATCATAGAAATCAGCTGCTTGCCATTCCCTTAAATTGTAATTTTTTTCTTTTTCTAACAGGCAACTCCAGAAAAGATTAGTCAAAATTTCAGAAGAAAATCCACCCACTTGCTTTTCAACACCTGAGCTGATTTCATTTTAGGGGGAACTACTCTTAAATTCCTTTGCTCTCAAATTTGGGAAAAAGTTTACTCCTGTCCTCTGAACACCTTTTACATAGGAAGCAAACTGGATTATAGTGATATGGCACTTTTTAATTCATAGGAAGTTCTAGAATAATCTATGGTTCCCATTAAATCTCCACGGAATACATTTATATCTAGGAATCTGCCACACTTAAGGAAACCAAGGCCATGGGAGTTGGGTGGTTCCCTCCAATGCCAGCAGGAAAGTATATGCTGAAATCCCACAACCAGAGCCGTCCACAGACACTCACCCCCTGGCTTGGTACAGGCACCGAGAAGGTTGACCACGTTGAGATGGTGGCCGATGTGAATGAGGATCTTGAGTTCAGACATGAGGGCTCGGTGTTCACTGTGTGTTGCTCCTTCTGCAGATACAGAACAAAGAAGGCAACCAAACATGCGGGCCTTACCTTAGGAGGGTGAATGCCACACTGCATGCATCTGTGCACCCCTCCCTCCAGGGATAACATAACTATGAGCCAATGACAGACTAGCTACATTAAAAGACAAATATAAGTTGTATTTTATAATTCTAGATGAGATTCTTTAAATGCACCCACAATGCTTGATATTTGAAGGAAGCCATTGTGGGCCTTCTTGCAAAGTGGAGAAATACATCTGCAAAGGAAATCATGCCCAGGTTTTCTCCTTTTACAAAAGTGGATTTTCACATATCAGGTTTACCAAGCTTTTTAGGGCCTGATTATTTCAGTGCTTCCTCATAAGGAAGCAACATCATGTATTAAATATCCTCATGTGTTATGGGCTCTGCTGAAGTTCCCATCAATCTGTGCTAAGCAGGAAGCTTAACGAGGGCCAGCTGGCAAAGCCAGTTGGCACATGAGGCTGATGAGGCTAAGACTGTGCGTTTGATCCTGTCCAGACGGGTACACTTCACTGTGATTCACAGACGTGGTCCACACCTCAGACCCTGATGAGCCACCTCATCAGGTGAATGATTACACACCCGCCTTGTCCACAAGGGAGAAGACGCAAAAGGAGAGAGATGGCTTCAAAATGCACAAGCCCTATTGGCAAAGGATCAGCAGCACTGTCTCCATCAGGGAAAGCACATCACAATTCTAGCGCAGAGCTTTGTAGGCATGACCTCCCCAGATTAAAATGGGAAGACCAGAATACCATTACTATCAGGCCTAACAATTGTTTGCTGTTATTGTTTAGTTGCTAAGTTATGTCCAACTCTTTTGCAACCCCATGGACTGTAGCCTGCCAGGTTCCTCTGTCCATGGGATTTCCCAGGCAAGAATACTAGAGTGGATTCCCATTTCCTTCTCCAGGGGATCTTCCTGACCCAGGAATCAAACCCGTGTCTCCTGCATTAGCAGGTGGATCCTTTACCTCTAAGCTACCAGGGAAGCCCCTAACAATTGCTTATGAAACTTTTAATTCTTAAAAGGTCACCCATAATCCTTTTTTCCCCAGCACAACCATTCTTTTGCCTATTATCGTTTATATACTCCAATTCTAGGGAACATGGCTACTATTTTTACTTCTTAGATCAAATTTCTTTTTTTTGCTTCTTGATTGTCTATAGTTATCTTGCTAATGCACCACAGTACACTAAGAAGCAATTTTGAAGTAACCTGGCTTTTATTTTCCTATGGCCCAGCAACTAAGTATACCTAGAGAGAGAGTTGTAAAAGCTGTTTCTTGTATGAGGGCTCTCAGGCAAGGTGGGGCGGTAGGGTAGCTGAAATCTATCCCAACTTTGCCTGCCAGGCCATGGACTCTGGCATGAGAGGAACTTTTTATCCAGTTTGCCCAAAGGCATTAAATAGTCTGGCTGCAAGTTTGTCTAGTGGGGCCATCTAGCCACAAAGCCACTGATAACAAGCCTTCATCACGTTTAAAGGATGGGATGAAACAGATAGAGGGACATATCGCCACATAGTTTTGCTTTTACCTTTCAACATTTTGACAGCCACTGTCTTGCAGGTTGCTGTCTTGTCAATTCCAAAGGCATCTGCTTCAATCACTTGTCCAAAGGCACCACGACCAAGAGGCTTACCTAGAGTCAACAACAAACAGACGTGGACTGTATCACTACCGAAACCACAGGCAGAGATTCTGAAACATCCTAGTTTCATGGACGGTCCTGTTAACCCCCTTGTCCTGGCTTAGTGATTTAATACCTCCCTCTTGCCTGGTGGTTCTGATGGTAAAGAATCTGCCTGCAATGTGGGAGACCTGGGTTCGATCCCTGGGTTGGGAAGTTCCCCTGGAGAAGCGAATGGATACCTACTCCAGTATTCTGGCCTGGAGAATTCCATGGACGAAGTTGCTTAGCAGGCTATAGTCCATGTGGGGGGCAAAGAGTCAGACACAACTGAGAGACTTTCACTTCATTGGGCTTCTCCCAGGTCCTCATCATCTTCACTCTCAAAATGTCCTGCTCTGAGCAATTATACAAGGAGCCTACTTCTCAGTGACTAAATGGATGATTACTCAAATTCAAGAGATGAAATGAATTTTCTAAACCAGAGTCTAACATTTGAATAGACTAGATCTGTCATCAGCCTAAACGAGGATGAGATGGCCTGGTAAACCCAATATCAAATCAGTATCGATTGAAAACACACCTAGTTTCAGCCGGTCTCTGGGGAATTCCCATTTGCTGGCATCATAAGGCAGGCGTTCACAGTGCTCATCCAAGGGGAGTTCGTCTGGATCCATGACGATGGATAAGTAGCCCGTCTTCAGTTCCCCTCCATTGGCCTGGAAAGCATTACTCTTTCCAGTCACACACACTCTGTTGTTTGGCTGTTGTTTTGTGAGCTTGTTATTGTTGTTTTATAGAAGCCCCGTTCTTGGTGTCTCATTTTCTAAATGGTTCATGGAGTGTGAGGGTTGTCCTAGTATAATTCTGTTCCCAGTGTCCCCTCAACCCCCAAATGAGCTCAGAGTTTAATTCTCAAATCTTAATTACACTAGACAGTCCAAGCCCATTTCTTCTCTAGTTGCTTCTATCAATTAAAGCCCAGTGGCCCAGCCAAAAGTAACTGGGTAAGAACGTTATTGTATAGAAATAAAATTGTGCCTATTGAGCCAATAACAATGGAAAGAATCAACTCAAAGAACTCCAGTCAGCTTTCATTAATCATGAAAACCAATGTGAATGGGACAGAAGGAAAATTATTCTGTTACCCGCTTAACGGTCCGTAGAACGATGACAAGAAGTAGCCAGAAAAACATGGCAATCACTGCAGTGCCTACTAGAATAATGACTTCCAAGTTTGTCTTTTCCTGGGCACCTGGCAATACACAAATGAATGAACGTCAACAACTGGAAACTCATACTTTTTGACATAAAATAATAAAGTTCAATCACTAAAGCAAAATTTCAACCTCATGAACTCAGAAAAATCCTAGGCACTAATAGTCACACTCTCTAACTTGGATGGAGCTTATAATATTCTTAATGGATAATTTAAAGTTTGCAAAATATTGCTCATGAAAACTTCCAACAATAAAATTATAAAGTAATAAAGGAGAGATATTAATATCTTAAAAGACAAACAAAGTGTTTGTAAGAAGAGAAGACTTTGATGGAAAGAAAACAGATCATGTTCTGTAGAGAAGAAAAGTATTATGTTTGGAGAAAATAAATGTCTGATTTTGTGCTGACAGTCTATATTTTGATCTTTATGGAGTTTGAGGAGGACTGTTTAAGAAAACAAGTAGGGAAATAAATGTATTCCTTTGGCCGGAGAACCATTGGTGACCACGCACCTACTAGGTGCCCATCACTGTAAATATGTCATGCCACTGAAGTCTTCTCAATAACCCTCAGTTTTCAGATGGAGAAGACGCTCAGAGAGAATTAAGGTATTTCATCAAGGGCACACAACAAGTTGCTGGAATGGTCAAGAGTTAAACAAGGTCTGTCTGAACACTGGCTAACATTACATTACCCCATCCTCCTGTGGTAGTAGCCTCAGTGCGGAAAGAGAGAGAGCTGAGGCGAGTGCTTGAGTGCACAATCACTCATGAAAGGACAGAGAAGAGAAAAAGCTGAAGGTCAGCAAGGAAGCTGCAGATGCTCAAGACTCCAGAGGACCGCTCTGAGGGGGGAACATTAAGCCCAGAGGAGGCTTTCAACTAAGAGTGATTAGCAAAGTGGTGATAAGGAAGCAATTATCACTTAGGGTCACCCGCCTGTTGGAGGAGTGCAATGTGAATCAAACTGGGCCACAAGCTGTGAGCGTGGCTCAGGCAGCCTCAAGAAGACAGGAAGACAAGTAATTAATTAGTTAGCAAAATAAGAGCTACAGTTGAGAGACAAGCATCAAGTCTGCTTGCATGCAAGCAGCTTTTGTTTCTCTGCTGGTCTTACTGAAGGATTTCTCTATTTATACATAGAGATTGAAATGTCTGTTTGTTCAGAGTAGGAAGTGCAAAGATACAACTGTCTATATAAGTTGGTGCATTAATATTCCCATGTGAACATTTGGGAAACTAGCAGGAGCCTTAAATATGTACCTCATCCTTTCTCAATATTCTCTCCTGGTGAAAAGTAAACATAATCTCAGTGCCATTGTTACCTAGTTAGGCCTCCTTGAAACCAGCTGCAGAAAGCTGACAGAGTCGAGGCAGGGCATGGGAGAGAACTGGAAATCTCCCTTAGGATTTGCCCTAAAGCACAAAGCAGTTTGAATGTGACCAACCGCCATGACACTTGAAATCTATTTGCAGGTTATAAAATGGCAATAAACCTACAGATTTGAAAAGAAGTCAAAGTATTGAGATGTAATACTTGACAACACAGATTAGACAGACTAAAGGGACTAAAATGTAGACCTTGAGAGACAAATTAGGATGCATTCATAGAAATCTGTCAATTCCTCCATCTATCACCACTCCTCTCCTTCCCCCTGCATACCATTCCTTCACCCACATAATACAGTTTCATTGTCCCACTCATGGGTTATTTTTTTTTAAAGATAGGAATACACTTTTGAAGATAAAGTATTCTGTCACAAATTACCTTTCCCATCTGAGAAAAATGCTAGATTTCACATCCTTCCTGCATATTCATTTAGATAAGAACCCCAAATTTTCCATTTCAGAGAAGCAATGGTCCATTGTTCACAATTCAGTCTTAATTATCTCCAGTCCAATAAAAACTATGAACCTTTATGACTATCTAGATAGCACTGATTTTCATGACTAGGTAGTAATTCTACCCAATAAATATAGGGGCTTAATTTTCATAACTAGTTAGTTGAGCCAGTCATATGAAGAAAGAATCAAGGAAAGAAAGACATTCCACCTGCCAAGCTAAGAATTTTTCTACAATGAGAACTGCAGGGATAGAAATATGATGCAAGCAGAATTAAAATAACATTAGTTATGTTTTCTGGTTAAAATAATATATATTTATAGTAGAAAACTTACAAAGTACAAAGAATATGAAAAACCAGCCATAACCCTCCCACCCAAAGTACTTGAGTACAGGTACAAGCTAATTTTTAAAAGCGATCTGATTGTCTGTGAATCCCCACTGACCTTCTACTATGAAAAACGCCTCCACTTTCGCACACCCAAGGACACTGCATGCCTGGCACGTGTACAAGCCTTCGTCCTCCTTCCTCACCCTGCGGATAGTTAGATTCCGGTTCCCATCTTTCAGCACAATGCCTGAGAAAGGGGGAAAATGCAGTTTGGGTTTTATTTTTAAATTTTTATTGGAATATAGTTGCTTTATGATGCTGTGTTAGTTTCTACTGTACAGCCAGGTGAATCAGTGATGTGCATGCATATATCTGCTCCTTTTTTGGATTTCTTTCGCATTGAAGTCACCACTGAGCATTGCATAGACTTCCCTGTGCTGGACAACTGTTGTTGTTTAGATGCTAAGGTGGGCCCGAATCTTTTGCAGCCCCATGGAATGTAGCCAGCCAGGCTCCTCTGTCCACGGGATTTCCCAGGCAAGAATTACTGGAGTGGATTGCCATTTCCTTCTCCAGGGGATCTTTCCAACCCAGGGTTCGAACCCATGTCTCCTAAATTGATAGACGGATTCTTTACCACTGAGTCATCTGGGAAGCCGTGCTATACAGTAGGGTTTTTATTTTATGATGTGGTCTGGTGGAGCTTTCCAGGAAAAAAAAATTAATATACATGTTTCCCTTTATCTTGGGCTACTGTCTGACTCCAAAGAGTCAGGGTCAACTGCTGTCTCAGCACCCGTGGCTTCCATGAGAATTCAGCAGTCTCTGGATACTTGGGCTCTGAGTCTACAAAATGAGTCAGACCATGGACACTAATATTGCTTTTTGTTCTGCCTAAAACAAATCAAGAAACAACATGGATGTTATACTGTATGACCCTTCTATGTGGAATCTAAAAAATAAAACAAGCTAGTGAATATAACAAATAAGAAGCAGACTCATACAGAGAACAAACCAGTGATGACCAGTGGGGAGAGGGGAGCGGGTGGGGGAAGATACCAAAGGGTAGGGGATTAAGAGGAACAAACTACTATGTATAAAATAAATAAGCTATGGGGATATATTGCATAGTACAGGGAATATAGCCCATATTATGCAATAATGATAAACAGAGTAATAATCTTGAAAAGTTGAGAGGCACTATATTGTCCACCTGAAAATTAAATAATATTGTACATCAACTATACCTTGATAAAAATAAATGAGTAAGTAAATAATTTTTTAAAAAGATATAATATGGACTTTAGTCAATATCTCTAGGAAAATTATACAGCCAAAGTGAGATAGACATGCTCTGTTCACCTGAGTCCTCCACAAGCGTCTCATTATCTTTAAACCACGTAATCTGTGGAGAGGGATTCCCAGATGCTGTGCAGGAAACTTCAATGGTTTCGCCAATACTTGTCGTCTGATTTTCCAGGTTTCCTGTGATCATGGGTGCCATGCGCTCTATGTATACACACACACACACACAAAATCACAGGACATTTAGTTATGACTTTTGAAGCGGTTTTCATATCAGTAAACTATTAAGCCATTTAGTAAACTATTAATTTACTAGGCTGAAAATACACAGAGGTGGACAACAGAAGTGTTGGTCACTGAGCAAAGTTAAATGAAACAAGTCAGTTCAGACAGATTACTGCATCTCTGAACATTCATACTAGTGATTCGACCTGGTAATCAACACAAAATTAAAGTTATCTTTCTTATGGACTTCCCTCCTATCAAATAGATAGATAGATAGATAAATTCTAGCCACTGATATCCAAGAATTCTGCCATGTTCTTCTTGGAAAGTATATAACTTCAGTGCAATTCAACAAAGAACACCTTATATTTATTTGGTATTTTTTACAAAACTCATTTGTCCTACTTCTGCTGCTCACTGTCAACTCTATGATGGGAGTAATAGTCTTATTTTGAAGATGAAATGGGTTAAACAACTTGTCCACGTCCCTGTAACTAAGTTAACAGCTGAATTCAGAATCTAGTTAGCCTAAAAGGTTAGTTCAATACTATTTCCGGGAAAGCATAGACAAAATAATAATACTCTAACAAAAGTCAAAGATTTTTTTTTTAAAAAATGAAGCCCACTGGTACTTGTTTAAATGTACAGGACAACTTTAGATTTAACCTTTCCTACAAATCAGCAAAATGTTATGGAAATAACTTGTCCAAACCAACTGAATATCGAAAGGAATTTTGCTGAACGAATCCACTTCAACATTTGGCAAAATGACAGTACCTCAACAGTGAACTGCACTGGGGCTTAAGCAAATAGACTCTGGTCTATTTCCAAGAATAATTTTTGGAAAACAACCTGGGAGTTCGTAGGGAAGCAAACCAGCCCACTGTGAGCAAGTGTTTCCTGGGCATGGCAAGCCGGGAGCCTCCTTTACATCTCTTTCTGAAGTTTTTCATTAGCTTGAAACCAGACCAGTCACCAAGATGAACAGAAAAACCATGCTCATATACGGGCTGTGATCTGAAGAGCCTTGGGATGACTACACTCAAAAAATCTCTTCTTTTGACACCAGCAAAATCTATCCTAGTGCCTGCCTGAAAATATGTCAAGGCCTTTGAAATATTATTTGTCTGAAACTGCAGTATAAATTAGCTTATCTGGGCAGTTCTCCTTAACAAAACAGAACATATGCATCCTAGAAACTAGGAAGGGACACTAAGGAGATGAGAAAATGAGGAGAGAGGGTACAAAGAGAAACTCTCTAAATTTGCCTGATTTCCCCAGAGACAGAGCCGCGGCTGCACAGATTTTGCGCAAGGTGAAATGTTAGAGGAGGTGCAGAGAGTGGCTTCATGTGGCACTGACAAAGCCTTTCGCTCATTAGAATGATCATCTCATTGACCTTGAGCTGTGCCCCAGAGGCACACACACAGTGCCTCACAGGGGCTCTCACAGGTCTTAAACAACCCCATCACCACACTCTCCAGGCAACAAATGTCTTATCAAGCAATATGTGCCACTGTGTTCTATGTCTGGAGCTCAGCAAGGAGTAAAGCAGAAAACAAGCCCAGTCTTCATGGACACAGAGCATTCACTGGACTATGACAGGTTGTCTGTGTTCTCATCCTACCCACCTAGCCACCACTGTGACCTTCCAGCACCCTCCAAGCTCACGGTGGGCATTCACACATACATGTCTATTAAAATAAATGAATGCCCAAGAATGAGGCAGAAATGTCCCTGGTTTAGGGTAATCCCCTGAAGATAGCAGTGAGCGACCCCACCATCAGGGTTGGAAAGAATAGGATTATTTTCTCTTTTTAATATACCACTTCAGCATGATTAGCTTCCTTCTGCCTTGAGGACTTTCAGTGAGTCAGATATGAGAGGACAATCTTCTCATGGGCCCTGAAAGCACTACATTGAAGGCATCCCAACTGCCTCTCTGGATGGTCCAGAGTGATCGCCCTACCTAGGACTGTGAGCTGCCTGGCCACACAATGTCTTTTCTTAGTCTTCCTGTCCTGAGCAAAGCAGACATAGTCTCCTTGGTCCTGCAAGGACGCATTCTGCAGCTCCATGATCAAGACGTCCTTTGTGCTGTTAGAGATCATGGTGGCATTCATTTTCCAAAGGGCATCCAAGTTCTTGCAGACAGGCGTGGGTAAATCACCCATGTGGATGGGCAGGGCCTGTGGGCCGAGTTTGTACCACGTGAGGTTCTCAAACATAGTTCTGTCCGCGGAGCACCACAGAGACACATTCTCCTGCTCGGTGGGCTGGGTGTCGGGTTGCAACGTGATTTCAGGACCCCCTGAAATGTAAAACCCACAGTTAGAAGACGGTGATTTACCTTGGGCTTTCTGCCACTGCTTTCACATTGCCTGCAGTCTTCAATGAAGCACCAAGAAAAGTGAAGCCCTGGCATTCCCAGACAACAGAATACAAGGAGACAACCAAACTGGGCAAGGTGGTTTCAGAATGTATTGTTTTGCTAAAACACATTATTTGGAAATGTAAATGAATCCCTCAGATATTTATAAAATCTCCACTTGGAGTCTAAGTATGGTTTTAAGATTAAAAAATTCAAACTGAAAGAGGATAATTATAATATGAGATTTACAAACTTAATTCCTCATTGATATGTAACACTCACTGACAGGAAAGCTATGTTTATTACCATGAATTGGCCCAGACTGAAATATTTTATCTCAGTCAGCTAAAGCCAAACCGTAAATTAAGATGAACAGAGAAAATCGGCAGCATCGGGATGGCACCACTCCCATGTCATCACAACTGTCTCCCCAAAACCTAACTTTGTCAGCTCTTCAACAGCAAGCCCACAAATACTGACTGAATCTCGGTAAGCCAAGCGCCGTGCTAAGACTCTGATGACAGAGACAAAAGGCATGGCGCAGGACTTGACGGTCAAAATCAATTGTTCTGTCCCCTGTGAAGTCAAACGCACTGACTTCACATGAGTCCAGGAGCTACCTGAGGAGTTCTCATCTACGAACAAAAGCATCGATTACCCACCCAAGTTCCCTTCCTAAAGCCATTGCCGCTCATGGGAATAGTCAGGACGACAGAATATCTATCAGCCAGCCCAGCCCCTGGAGATTATCCACCCAAGTTCCCTTCCTAAAGCCATTGTTGCTCATGGGAATAGTCAGGACGACAGAGTATCTATCAGCCAGCCCAGCCCCTGGAGATTATCCACCCAAGTTCCCTTCCTAAAGCCATTGCTGCTCATGGGAATAGTCAGGACTATGGGGTATCTATCAGCCAGCCCAGCCCCTGGAGATTACCCACCCAAGTTCCCTTCCTCAAGCCATTGCCGCTCATGGGAATAGTCAGGACGACAGAGTATCTATCAGCCAGCCCCCCCCCCCCCCTTGAGAGCACTTACTGGTCACATGGAAGGAGATAACCCTCTCTCCTCTTCCAGCTTTGTTCACTGCTTCACATTTATACAAAGCGGACACATTGGCTGCTTGGATAACAAGAGTACTTACAGTCTGTGAAAAAAATAGATCCCAGGCCATAAACAATGGAGCCTATGTTTATGCACATGCACTCAGACTAAAACTCTGCGTCCCCTCACTGCTGCGACCTGCCTACTCCATTCATCCTCCAGTACCGACTGCACTCAAATCCATGCAATTAGAACTATGCTGATGCTACTCACACATCATACAAAATGAGCTTTGGAACCATAAAATTAAAAATGTTTTAACACAACACTACATACCTTTTCTCACTTTCATGTTTATAAAATCAGAATTACCATACAACTGATGTACAGAGTTAATGGCATATGTATTTATGTTTCTCTGATTCAGTAACAGCAAGTCAATAGTGCTTTTAAAAGTCAATGGTGTTTTCAAACTGACTTAACATGCTAGTATTTTATCTTCCCATTTATCTGACAGTCAATCTCCAATCTTCCTCACCTATTATTTTACCCTGCTTTCAGTCCATCCTTCCATAAAAGAGAGACAGATTTTCAAATTCAAAAACTTAAAACTCACTTTGTTTCTTCCTTCAATTAGGGCAATCTGATTTTTGTTGACTTCGATTTTGTTTCCCCCCTGGAAGTCCTCCACGTTTCTCCATTCCTTACAAGTGTATGGGTTTGTTGTTAAGGCAGCGAGGCTGTAAGACAGAGGTAAGAGATGATGTCATGACTTAATTTTCCTTTAATTCAAATCAATATCAAGGAAAGGAGTCAGACTTTGGTTATTACATTCTTAGAAATAACTTCGAATGCACTCCACCAAGTTACAAGACTTGGCGCCAATTAAAAATAGGCCTCCGCAATGGAGGAAAAGGTTCTAGGTAGATTCATTCAGGATACAGGAGGGAAGCAGCTATTCTGGGAACAAACCTCCATTCATAAATTGGATCGACAAGACAATTCAAGCTAATTTAGTTCAAAGGAAGGCAAGGAAACTAAGAAGCCATTGGGCTTCTTAAAGTAATTTCCCTGGGACTATATCCTTGTGTAGGAAACGGTCAGCATCTGAGGAAGAAACTAGAGAGGCCATCTCAAAAACAACAACAGGAAGTGCACTGCTTAGGGTGGTGGTGGGTGACTTGTTGCTGTTTTTCCTAAGGATGTCTGGACTTGTGTGTTAGGACCTGATAAGCCGGACCTGAGACTCTGAGGTCTATCACTCCCTTGCAAACATCAGTACTTCCTCTGAGATGGACCTTCTCACAGATAAGGAGATTGGGATATTCACTGGCTGACTGGTATAGGAAGAAAAACCAAGGACTGGCAATTAACAAAGTGGCAAAGAAAGTGCATTCAGGGAGGTAGACATAAGGGCTAATTAGAGAGAGCTAATCTCAAAGCAGGATACCCCAAGGAATGACATCTCCTAAGGACATAGCACAGAGAAACATGGAAGGAGATGAAGAGTACTGCTTGAGGAATAACCTCAGAGATAGCCTTCTTGGCTTAGAATAGAATCGTATCGTAGCATGGCTATGTCCGCCAGCAGAGGAGTGGATAAGGAAGTTGTGGTACATATTTGCAACAGAGTACTACTCTGCCACATAAAAGAATGAAATAGTGCCATTTCCAGCCACACAGGTGGACCCAGAGATTATCAGAGTAAGTGAGGTAAGCCAGACAAAAGCAAACACTGTCTGTTATCACTTACACATGGAATCTAAAGAATAAAACAAATAAATAAATTTTTTTTTAGGTGCAAAAAAGCAGGGGCAAAGGGCGTGGTCCTACTCACGCGGGCGGGTAGGTGCACTCTGTCTCCAGCTGCCAGTACCAGCGAATGTGACTTGGGGGGGGGACGGCATAGACCGTGCACGTCAGCGTTTGGGAGGTGCCGTACTGGTAAGAGTCCACGGGAGACAGCAGTGACTTCTCACCAATCTGAGGTGGGACTGGAGATGAGAAAGACAACTTCTGAACTGCCAATCAGCTTTGAGGATGGAAAGTTGCAGTTTTCACCAACCAAAGCCTGTGTTTTGCCAAGCATAGGGTTTTTGCCCCCATTTGCTTTTTCAAAGAACATTTAGACTTGGAAGCAGGACACCTGACTTCTAGTGATGCTCACGATAATGACAATAAACTAGTAAGCTGGGTGGCTTTGTGGAGTCTCACTGCCCCGTGACTCGCTTTTCTCATCCGCATCCGCAGGAGAGCTCTCCTCGCCCTTCCAATTGCACAAGACTGGGCAAGCCTCCAGAAAAAATACTGCAGTTGTGAATAATACAGTAAGCAGATGCATTATGTGCTGAACATTGTTCTAAGTGCTTTACACCAATTTATTCACTTAATCCTCACAGCCACTATTATTGTTCTCCACTTCACACATGAGAAAAATTTAAAAGTGAAATGACTTGACAAGGTCACCACCCTGCCTCCTTCTCCATCTCTCCCTCCTTCTTCACCTTCCTGCCTTCCTTCCTCTCTCCTATCCTTTCTTATCTTCTTGCCACCCTCCCTCCATTCCTTCCCTGCCTGACCTCCTTCTTTCCCATTTTTCTGTTTTTGGCTCCAAAGTCATTAATGTGAAACTGTCTTGTCATCACTACCAACTTAAGGCCCACGATTATACGTTCAAAACTTGACTTCTTTTTAATGCTTGTTTTAGAGAGGAGGGTAAATGCTAGGGTGAATCAAATGTGGAGTGACTTCCTGGATGAATGAGATGGTTATTCACCATCCATTCTTACATCTTGATTTCTTGTTCATTTCCTTCTTCCCATCCTTCCTACCAGCTTCTCAGCTTCTCTCCGCTCCCAAACCCCTATATCCAACTGGCTCCTAAATGACATTTCTGGAACCTGTTATCTTTAAAATACTCCTTGAAGCTGATGTGCCAGCAAAGAAATGAAGCCAAGCTCAGTAGACATACAGATATGGAAACATTCAGGCAGGATATATAAGGAAGCACATGAGAAGGTTTAATATCACATGAGAAGGTTCTGAAGTTTTAATCTGTTATGCCAGCAGAGAGCATAAAGAATTACAACAGACAGGTATTTCCCAACCTGTGTCTGGAGCAAGATATTAACGGATGTATGACGGAGGGGGTACTAGTCACATGTTTGTTAAACCTCGGCTACTCTGTCTTCCTGCCCTCTCCCACTGGAAGATGGCAATATATGATGTCCATCAACTTAGCATCTCTTGCATTTGCTTGACCATGATGACCTTCTTCTCCCACCCAGAAGACTTATTATAAATAAGCATCTTTCAGGTTGGAAAAATAAAGTTCAAATTATCCCTCAAATCTAAAATTTAATATGTCCCCTTTACAGCCTCAGAGTTAGGTCCCAGACATCTGTGGAAAAATAGATTAAAACATTTCCAAGCAATGTCCATCTAGAAAAGCCTTCTGCATTGGAGCCTACCTGTGCATCACTGATACATCAACCCCAAATCAAACTAGAAAGTTCCCACAAAATTCAAGAAGAATCTTAAACATCTGCATGCCAGAAGCACAATTCAAAGGTACTGCAGCTGAGCCTGATAACGGTCCCTGCTGGTACTTTTATCCCACAGTACTTAGCCATCTACTTTACTCTCACATTTGACCAAGGTTCGATCACCTGGCCTCGTAAGCAAAGTGTCCAAAGCACACTCAAGCCACACTGTTCTGGATCATTTTTATACACAGGAGCCGACTCGTGATTCCAGTGAGGCCCAGGTGCCCAGCTGCTCCGGAGGACATCATCAAATTATTTATAACAGAACTGGGGCAGAGAAGGAAAACTGAACAGACTCACCATTCACCACCAGAGATACCATGTGGCTCTGTTTCTCCTTTGAAATGGGGTTGGTAAGGATGACAGTGTAATTTCCTGTATCTCTTTCACTCACTTCCATAATAGTCAGCACATGCCCCACTTTAATTGTGTGATTGGACTCAATGGGTCTTCCATTTTTATACCTATGGGGGAAAAAATTCCAGCAATTAGTCCAATCTGAGCATTTGCTTTCATGTGGCACAAGGCTCTGCATTTATTTCCAGTCGTTACCATTTTATTTCTGGAGGAGGGTAACCAAGGTACTTGACAGGGACTCTGACACGTTCCCCCACGGTGGCTTCCACCAAGGATTCCATGCCACTACCAAAAGCAACAAAAGGCTTTTCTGGAAGAAAATAAAGATAATTTTTTCTCACAGATGGCAACTTCTTAGACATGGCCATTTCTAAGAAGAGTTTCAAGTGAAGAGTCAAAAGCTGTGGGTCTGAGTCGCTGCGGTTCCCACACTCCCACAGGTCCCATTCCAGCTTCTCTCTCACCCCTGGTCTCCAGTCTGCTCTGCAAGTCCACTGAGCACTCCAATCTCACTCAGTCCAAGCACCTGCTTCTCCGGGAAGCTTTCTCTGCATCCCCCAGGAGCCCTTGGCTGCTCCTTCTCGGTCCCTTCACACCCTGCACATAACCCCATGCACACTCAGTCTTCAGACCTCTTCTCTCTGTCGACATCTCCTCTCGTCCATTACCTTCCTCCTAAACTTACATCTCCTGCCCCAACTTCTCTGGGATCTAGGTTAATATCTTAAAGTTTCCACTTGGATGTTTAACAGGCATCTCCAAATGAAGCCACCAAACTCTGGGTCCCCAAATCTTACTCCCCTCCTTACCTTCCTTATCTCGGTTAAGAAAACTACCATTCACTCAGTTGCTCACACTAAAAACTCAGAGGTCATCTTCTATTTCTTTTCTCTACCTCCCACAGGCAGGGAATCAACAGGCAGATGCTATTGGCTCTATCTTCAAAGTTATATCCAGAATCAGCTCACTTCTCACCACCTCCACTTCCACCAACCTTGTCCAGGCCACCATCCATCTCTCAGCTGGATGACTGCAATTAGCGTTCTAACTAGCCTCTCTACTTCTGCCCTTACTTCCCTAAAGTATTTCACATCAGAAAAAAAAAAACTTATACAGTGATCCTATTAAAACATAAGCCAGAGCGCATCTCTCTCTGCTCAAAACCCGTCTTGCATTCCCATATTATAAAATCCAAGCTCTTACAAAGGCCTGTAAGTTAGATGCCATACAAATTATCATCTAAACTGAGACATTTATGTGAGTGAAAGAGAATAAATGGGAAATCAAGTTATTTTCTCAAAGCCCCACAGAAACTAACTAAATATAGCTTTCACCAATTGCAAGGCTTTATGCTTGCAATTCAAGGAAGACTCTCAGCCTTGTTATTGAACAAAACTTGTAAAATGATCTTAGATAAAAACCCTCTGCTTGTTATAGTGATAATAAGAATAGCAGCAACAAGTAATATTTAGTGAGCACTTACTGCATCAGCTCATTTCATCTCTAAAGCTGGGCTCTGAACCCAAGCTATGTTCTTGACCCTGAGGTCCTAGCAAGAGCTCAAAAACATCTTCTGAATGAACAAAATAGGATTCACTAGCTTAACTTAACTTAACTTAACTAGCTTAAACTTCTTTGAATTACCTCACTTTTCAAGGCAGAGCATAATTTCCAAGGCAATCTTGGCTTACCATGTACCCGGACGAACGTACTGTTCTTCTTGGTCATCAGCCCACTGGAAGCTGCACAGATATACCACCCCTGGTCACTCCGGGTTACACCATCTATAGTCAAGGTGCTCAAGAACTTCTTCATTTCCGTCCCAGACTGGGTTTTTAGGTCCCGGTTTATAAGTTTTTTATGCTGATGCTGAAAAAGAGGTTACTGAACTTCCAAAGGCCAGCATAACATTCCCCAATAGCTTCTAGATACCCACAAAAGTCTTGGCCCTTGGTGAACACTATTTAATGCTAATAATAGAGACTTCTGAACTTTTAACATTATGCAGATGACAATTAAATTTGGTTTTAGGAGAAATAAATAGAATCAACTGAATTAGGAATTTTAAAACCTCACATAACAGGAATGAGAGAAATATAAACTGCAGAAACACAAGGAAATATGACCACAGTCTAAGGAGAAGAATGTCTCATGCCACTTCTTGCAAAAGATTTCCTTAAAGGGAATAGATCAAGGACTTTGGAGAACAGAGGAATAATGCAAACTGGAAAGACATAATCATCAAAAGAAAACTAATCTTCACAGCTTGGACAGAGTTCTTGATTTTGCCTCTTTCTTTCTATGGGAGATGTATGTCCTGTAGTTCTTTTAAAAGGTATGTGTATGTGTGTGTGTGTGTTAGTGTGAGCTAAGGCCCTTCAACTTTATCTGGTCAAAGAGGTCCCTGTCTCTCTCAAGCAAACTTCGGTGGAGCTTATTATCAAAGTATTTGGAGGTCTGGCTTTGAGCTGTTAGTGTTACCTTCAAAGAAGGGTATTCCCAGTGGAAGTCGATCCCCACATTTAGCTCAGTTCGTGCTGTACAATTTAAGATGAGCTTCTCTCCAACAGACAGCTCGACTCCATGAGGGGGGCTCAGAACCACATCATAAATCTTGTACCCTGGAGCGAGTAAATTGGAAAAAGGGAAAGTGAGAGGGAAACCAAATCTATAACTTGGCTCACATTTTTTCAGAAATGATGCAACTTCAAAATGTATCACATCATTTCCCCTGAGAGCCTCCCCAAACCTTGGTAACTCCCAGGAAAAATGGTCTACAGAGATTCACAAAGAAGCTCTAAACGGATTTCCAATGTGTTGTAGCCCAGTGGATAGAAAAGCAGTAAAATCTGAGAAGTCAATAGTCACTGGGTCCAGCTTTAGAAAGTTACTGCACTTTCCATAAAATAGATATACTTAAAAAGAATTGATGCCAAGCAATGCTCGGAACATTGAATTTTTCATAAAATATGCTCCTATAAGAGAACTCTTATTTATCCTTGCTCCTGATAAGAAAGGAGGAAAACCTCAATTGCACATAGGTTTATTGGATAGAGAAAGAGGGAATGTAATGAACTGCTTAACACTAAATCTTGAATTAATATATTTCTCAATATCTTCTGTCTTCTAGGATCTTAATATAAGAAGCTAATTTTTATTATCTAATATTAAAGATTAAAAAGGAATTGTCCTCTTACCTATAACCACAATTATGTACATAATAGACTGGTAGCTTTCATCATTGATTTTTGCTTCGCAGAATACCACGCCAGCATAACTGATCATATAGCTGGGAATACTGAAGCCTTTCTTGCTGTCCCAGAAAATTCTGTTACCATCAGGAACAAATCTTTTTTCTGGATACCTCTGTGTAGAAAAAGCAATATCAAATATTTAATTGTATTATCCAAAAGTGAAAACCATGAACACTAAAGAATTTATCTTATTTTAAGATTACAAATTGGTTTTATTTATTGTCATGTTGACCCTTCCTAAAGTTTCCTTTAAAATTCATTGTTGATTTTAATATTATATAATATATACTATATGTAATATATATAATTACAATATAAACAACAGGCTAATCATCTTAATATTAGCTAAAAATTAAAGGTAAGAGATGATGGAGGAAGATGTAACTTACTGCACAAAGTGACACATTGAGGTTTGAAACAGTCCCCAAACATGGAATCACCACAGTTTTGTTTTTGTTCTCAGTGATGTATACAACTTCATGTTGGTCGCTAACAGAAGCAATAAACGGAGACCTGTAATCTAGATGAGAATGTAATTTCATTCGTTAATGGCATTTACTAGAAAAGCTGGTCATCTTTCAGGTTCATAAACCCTAACCAGAGAAATGAATGACTGGGAAAGACATTTCTCACTAGGCGAGGGAATCTGGAGGTAGGTCGTCTGGTAGAAACCTGGCAGGGTGATCACTACAGTTCTTTCAAAGTGAAAGAGTGCATGTCTTTATTTTCATAAACATTTTCATATACATTATATATCTCTCATATACATAAATTTTAAAGTAAATTTAAAGTTAAATCTGTATAGTTTGCCTATCAAGTTTTATTAATATTAAAAAAAAATTCATGTTCTTTCTCTTTAAGCAAATAATGTGTCATGAAAGCAGATTCATGGCTCCCAAAGGATCTTTAAAATAAAGAAATAACTGACCATTTTTAATTCAGGAGAAAGCTTATGTATTTTAAAATTGTGAAGAGTAAATATAAGATCCTGTATAAGGTAATGTTTAATAGTTATTGCACTTAGTTTAAGATTCAGTAGTCATTAATATTTTCAGTGACCAAAACACGAAAGACCATCATGGCAAAGACTGAGAAAAAGACAAAAGAGACTTTAATGCTGTTCAAACATTGATCATATGATGTTAGCATGCTGCTGGGAAATCACTCCTTTCCCCAGGGACAGAGTTGGGGTAAAGTCATGCTTGAAATCCCTGAGAGATAATGGGTCATACCAATACCCCCAACACACCTGACCAGGCATTTTCAGAGCTCTTCAGGGTCGCTGGTCCAAGTGAAGAAAGAGTTAATTAAACCAAAGGGGGAAAAGCAGCTAATTCCCTGCAACAGCAGAAGTTTGATTTCCTTCCCAGCTGGAAAACACAGAAAGGCAGCCAATCCAGGCCACCACATGCCACAGCCATTATCTTACGAGGCCAAGACCCACTTCCTGGCTCCATCATTGCTGGAGGGAATGGGGTCAGAAGACTAAGGAAGTAAGGTGGGGACCAGAGGGGATATTAAAGGACTATCCATAGGGAATACTTCAATGTTTTCTTTTCCATTGTTAAACTTCATGACCTAAATCTTGGACAACTCACCTCCTACAACACTAGGCTTAGAAAGGAAGTAGAATTTGATGGTATTCTCAAAGACAGGCAGTGTACAAATAAACAGTGCTGGAGATGGCTACTTCTTAGTATTACCTATCTTTCAGCTACATGCTATGAAATATTACATAGCTTGCTTACACAGCAAGTCTTTGAAAGCTAAATTAACCCCTTGACGTAAGACTAAAGCTATTCAGTACATCAATTCTATTTCAGTACCCCCCAAAAAGGAAATAAACAAAAGAAACCCAAACAACCACCCATCCTCTCAAAATAAAATATTTACTGGAACTCATGAAATGAATTTTCGCATGTCTCCAGGTTTCCTGACTTGGGGAGAAGGAAATAACGAGATATTATGGGAGAGGTTCATCTAGTAGTATTTCCAGACAGCCTGAAAGCAGGAAATCCTTGCAATCTTCTGAGAAAGCCTGATCTCCCAAGACTGCCAGATCAAAAGGAGCCAGAAATTCTCAGAGATCTGAGCCTTGTCTCTCAGCTTCTGCAGAAGGGAGGAGGACACAGAATCTATCCTGGATTGTGCTTACCCGGCACAAAAGTAATTCTCAAATATTGTGCAATCCAGGAGTGACATACATTATTTGATGGTTCTCCACTGCACTGACCATATTGCACTATTGAAATGTAAATGGAAATATGCAAGTGTGCTTCCCAAAGCTGATGAAATCCCTGTTCTGTAAAAGATGCTTCTGGAAAAAAGTCTAAGCCATCTTCACCTGCTTCAGATTCTCTGGGATGTACAGAGGTATACAAATGTATAAATAAAATTTAGCTCATCTTTACTGAAAAGAAAAATATTTAGTATACCTAAGCAAAGTACTACACTATACAATTAACATTCACCAAAGTTACATGATTGGTATCTCACTAGTTAAGTCAGTTTTCCCAGGAAAATTAAGTTAATATAAGATTTTTGAAACACAAAGGAAAGAATAATTCAGATTATAAATACTAAATACACGTGACATGTATTTTACCCTACGTGGATGGTAAGCTGGCCTCCACAGTGTAAATTCCAAATTGCAGACTCTAGGATAACAGGGCACGTCATCCAAGATCTCAGACCACACAAGCAAAGGAAAGAAATCCTGTCTTCAAAAGGCTCTTTGAGTCAGTGTCTTCATATGCGTGAGTGTATGGAAACTTGTTTTTTATAAAGTGTAAGAAGGGGGAAAAAAGTTCTTATGAACAAAAAGCTCCAGAGCCCTTGGCTGATTCCCTGTGCATTCTTGGGGAAATCTCTGAATCTGCTGTAGATAACCTATCTCTCCACAGAAACTGCTCCATAATTCATCCCTGAATCTTCCTTTTCAAGGATTTCAGGGTTTTTTTCCTCAAACATCAGAAGGCTTCCTATAAATCTCCATTGCCAGTTGTGAACACAGACCTCCCTTAGAAACAAAGATCAGAACTGAACTAATTGGGTAAAAGAGGTGTAACAGGGCCCAAGCTGCAGAACAAATCACTGAATCCTGTCCTCAGAGGAGGCCTTGGGAGAGAAGAATTCTATGGACTCCTGTTGGCCGACAGCCTTCAGAGTGAGCCGTTGTTGTCCTCAATCCTGTGCACCTATTGCGCTTTATAACTGGTAACTCACTTTGAGAAGTGAACGGCATTTAACCACTTACCTTGAACATACACATAAACAACGGAGGCCATGTCAGTGTCCCGGTAGAAGCACTTGTAGGCTCCAGTATCATTTCCAATCACTTCTGGAATTGTGAGCATCTTACAGAAGAAGCTGTCACTGCAATCTGTGACCTCCACTCTTCTCTCAGAGCCACTCTGATTGTTGGGCCAGAGCCAGTCCAACTCCCTCTGACCCCTGAAAAATTCATTTCAAACAAGTATTTAAGTGAAATGCGTATCAGGCTGTTTCTAAGAAAATTGAAGGTTTAGTTCTCCAACTTATACAAACTCCTCAACAAACCGATTCACAGCCTTTTACCTGTGATGACAGGATATTATGGACAAAATGACAAAAAGGCAGAGCCTTAATTTCAGAAATTAACTCATTCATTCATTCATTCAACAAATATTTATTAAGCATGTGTTAAGCGCCAAACATTGGTAAAGACTGAGAATACAGCAGTGAAGAAACCAAACTAAAATCAGTGCCTTCATGGAACCTCAGTCTAACTGAAAGACACTGGCAAAAAAAAAAAAAAGTAAATAAACTTCAATAAAGCTAAAATGTTCAAAAAGTGAATAAAATGTATAAAAGGTAGTGATAAGTACTATGAGGAAAATTTAGAAGATGCAAAGAAACAAGTGAAGAGTTAGTTCTGGAGGGAGGCAACTTGGTGAAGTGGGCCGTAGGTACATTGAGGGGGACAGAGTTTCAGGCAAAGGGAACAGCAACGTCAAGGCCCTGGGGTGGATTTCTAACTGGAGTGTTAGGAGAATGGCAAGGAGCCCAGAGTAGCTACAGAAGAGTGGGCAGTCGGGAGAGTAAGACGTGAGGCTAGGATGGAAGGGAATGCAACTGTCTCAGGGCCTCACAGGACGTTGAAAGGACAGCATTAAAGCACAAACTACTTTCATTGCAGAATTTCTCTGCAAAGCCCCAAAGAAGACGGTCAACGTGAAGACAAATGTAATATTGCTGATCCTTCTTTAGCGAACTTGACATCAAGTTGCAGCGACATTAATGAAGTTACTTTTAACATACTCCCATCATTTTTTTCACGACATAAAGCGAATACAGAATCTCAGGGGTTTTAAGTAACCTTTCTTGTCAAGGGTGGTTAAGAGGAAAATCTATGGAGAAATGCATCTTGAAGTAGCAAAGCTAGGCCAATAGCACCTCTTCCTATGTTTTTTCCCCAAAGGCTGGGTATTGGTGACTTACCCTTGGTAAGGGGACTAGAGTATCCTTTACACTCGGCAAGCTAAAATAGATCGGGGTCACCGTGCTGAACACTTCACGTCATCATGCAGAAACAATGGCCACAAGCGCCCCAAGGTTCTTTGTGGACCCTCAGCACTCTTCTCAGAGGGCAAGGTCGCCTCCACCCATCATTTCTGCCAAAGCCACCCTGGTCCCGAGAAGCCTCTGGGTCTGACAAGCATAATCACTACATTAAACCCTAAGGTCTCTTACTTTTCTTCCTGCAGTAGGGGCTGGAAGGCAAAATTTAAAAGCCTCTTTTTCTTGTCAAGAAGACCTAGTTTCCCAGTGAGTAAGAATCAAGAGCATGACTTCTTGCTAGCTGGTGAGTGACAGACATGTCAGAACCTCAAGCCAGAGCATGAGATTCACTCAGTAATATTAATGACCGAATATCAAATTGCTACCACAGTCAGAATTTATCATAAAATAAAGAAAAATGTTAAACAAGATGTCCAAGAGCCATGCTGAGAATAACAAATATGTCCCAAAACTTCTTTAACTCCAAGGGTACATCCTTGGTATAACATACCACAAGCCAGGTGCTATCAATAATGGTTAGTAGGGTGTGTGTGTGTTGGTAGAGGATAGTAGGGGAAAAAAATATCAGCAAAATTGCACAGAATTTTGGGGAGAAAACCTTTCTCATGTTTTCATTACTACATTAGTTCTTAGAAACCTCACTACTTATAAACAATTACAACGACTCTATTACAATTCTGCTGTACGAAAATTATTTTTTCTTTAATAAACAATGAGATATTTGACACAGGAAATCTGAATCTAAAAGGCATCCTTACCTGCAAGTGATCTGAAGCGTTGTGTTAGCCATAATTCTAAGTATGTCTTTTTGGATGCTGAGCCTGGGTGGATCCAGGGAAACACTAGAAAAACCTAGAAACAAATTAAATAAATGAATGTAATTGCCACTGAGTCAGGGCCAATAGGAAACACCTTCCATAAACAATGCACACTCTATACTTTAAAAGGCCTCTTCAGCAGTTCATTGTGCAAAACTTGTGAATTTACTTTTCACCATTCCCAGTAAAAGTTCACAAGCTGTGTCATAACAGGAAGAATGGGCAGATGGTCATAAACCAACACAACAGTTCTGCAATTCATGGAGCGAGGGTGGAGTTCCTGTTTTCCTGCACTGCCAACTTCAAGGTCTTACAAAAGGATATGGGACATTGAAACCAAATGAACCTTCATCGGATGACCTCACTCCTTTGGGAAAGGACCCACGGACATTTTTTTATAAAACATAGGATGCACACATTTGACCAAACTGCTGATTAATGAGTACTACATACAGCGAGTTCTACCTAGTCCATCGATGTACTTTGGTGGGGGCGCAGATGTCCATGACCTTGTCTTATTCTCCTTTATCGATTTTCTAATGCACTTACTCTGGTAACTGAACTGCCAAGGTTGAACAATCGTACATTAAAACTAGGTGAGAGGAATTGAGAAAAGAAACATTTTCCAATGTCATATAACATGCATGTACTTTTCCTCAGGGAACAGGACTTTAAAAAGGATAATGCTAATGAACTGCAACTGGGGAATCTCAACTTATTGATCAAAGTGTTGAGCTTGTCCTGACACCAAGCTTGCAACACAGGAAAAGTGTCTACCTAAATACGCCACACAGTTTCCTTGCCATGGGTCACTCCACAGCAAGAAAGTTGAGTTCTCTGCCAACTAAATGCAAAGAGCTACCAGGTGTTTAAAAAGGCATCAGAAAAAGAAAAACTGTCCACCATGCTAGGGTCTTAATTGATATCCAGGTTTTCAAAACATCACCTTAAAAAGTGATTGATCCTAGGTAAGCACCCAAGCTTCATATGACCCTTAACTCACATCCACTAAGAACAAATGACTCTATAGGCCTACACTGGGATTCAAATTGTTGAGCAAATAAAAGGGTATTAGCAAATATGAAAAAGTATGAATAAACAAGAATGAACCAATATTTAGTGTAAATGTGCAGAGCACTAACTCTGTGGACCCCAGCGTGAACAGCTGCAGGCAAAACTGATCACACTGTTCTCATACACTCATTCAGATGTGCAAAATACGTTGTTAGTAGATTTGTTGCTCAATATCAAAATTTATTTTAAAAACTGGAAATTGTTATATCAATAAATCTCAGAAGCTAATAGGCACTGGACCTGACATGTTTCAGGGGCAGCAGTCTTAAAGTTTAGCATGTATCAGAATATGACGAGGCCTACAAATGTGCCTTTTAACAAGCATTTCAGGTGAGGCAGGCATACATGGTCGATCGGCCACTCTTGGATACCTGTGGTCTGGGGGGTGGCGTTCAGTTAATCAGCAGAGCACTTTCCAACATGAAGGAAATAACCACCCCCAAAGAAGGCAAACAGTAAAGCAAAATGTTTAAAAGCAAAAGAAAAGTCTTCCAATAATCGAGCCCTGCTGCATGTAAGAAAAGGAAAATGAAAACAATTCATTTGGATGAGCACAGACATCAAGTGTGACTGAGAAACACTCAGCTGAGAATTGTGTCAAAAACAGTAACTTAACACAATTCAGATGATGACCCAAATGAGAAACAATCTATTATTTGTGCACATTCACAAGAGAAAAAAATGGTAGTAAAGAGTAAGCTCTAAATAAGCTATGCTCCCACCATCACCAAAATAAAACATTCCTGAAAATCTCTTGTAAATCACCTCCACAGATTATCACACACTCTGGACACACTTTCCTATGTCAAAAAAAAAAAAAAAAGTTCTCCGTTCATAGGGAATCAAAACAACATCATACTATTCTAGAGACATATTTCCAACAAAAAACTATTCTACAAGGCTATCAATAATGGTAACTTCAAACTCATACATGTACACCAACGCTCAATTTCTTTTTGCTCCAATAAGCTTCATTCATTTTCATTGGCAGGTTTGAGTTCTGCTTTTCAGAAAGTTCTAAAGAAATAACTCTAAGAAGTACGTACACTGCTACTCAATAAAAAGCTCTTCTATGTTCAAATCCCATAACCAAAATTAATTCATTTGTGCACTATTACCCTTCCAGCTCAAAGACAGGAAGGAAAAACAACAGTGCCTCTGTCTCTAAAATTTGATGGCATCAATTATAGCCCAATCCAATTAAGCATGTCACACACTCCAAAAGGGCAACCTCATCATTATATTCAGGGCAACCAGATTACAGTTCCTACTGCTGTGCTATGGAACACCCTGGGCTTAAAAACAACTCACATCTTTGGGGAATGCAGAACAAACCACAAGTTCCAGAACTTCACTCTCTCCCCCTAAAGGGAGACAGAGAGAGGTCCTGTCAGGGACAAATGAGTGTCCCTGGTAGAGCTGGCATGTATGAACCAAGTCATTATTAAGAAAATTCAGTAACTACAGACAGATGATCCTGTTACTGTATATGCATGTGAGTGTCCTAAAAAAAAAAAAAGACAGGTGATACTTTAATTTATACGGAATTTTAATTTTATAAGACTTTTCCCCTGAACTATGCTTTTTTTTTTTTTTTTTGCTTTTTCACCCTCTTCCTTCTGGCCCTCCGAAGAGTGAAAATCTGGAAACCAGCAAACTGGCTACAGAGAGATGAGAGAGAAAGGCGGGGTAGGGGAAAAGGGGGAGAAAGGAGGGAGAGAGAGAGAGAGGAAATTTATTGCAACAAGGGCATGTGTGTTCCTAACCTTGAAGGAGAGCAATTTTAGACGGCAAGGAGAGTGGCGAGTGGCACCCAATCTAAGTACCAAATCGCTCAGAGAGTTTTCAGAACATGAACTTCTGACCATGTGCTTACCCAAAAGACCAAAGCGGTCTGAAAGATGTTAAACTGTTTTACAATAAGAAGGTGTCTATTACTTGGAGACACCTTGGGAAGCTGTCACAGCCCCGGGTCCAAGGCCCCATTCCCCTTTCTCTCCGCGAAGAGAGTGGCGTCCTGCACCAGGAAGAAGGAAAAGTTTCGCTCTCCCCTGGACCCCACCTCATACAGTGGGTGTGTATAGATGAGCTCGAACCAAAAAGGAACATCCGACCATCAGACCGGGGTCAGGCAGAGCTGAGCGCAGGGTGCCCTCCGGCCAAGCTGGCTCCTGGCTCCCAGACGGCTTCCTTCCCGGCGCTCGGGCGAGGATGCTGCGCGCAACCGGACAAGGTTTCACCGCCTGTTCCCGCCTGCGGGAGCACCTCCTGCCTGCCAGCCCGGGGCGCCTTCCCACTCCCGCCTCCCAAGAGCCCGAGGGTGTATCGGCTTCTGCAGGACACTCTCCAGCCCAGGTCCCTGTCGGAAAACAGAGTCGTGGAGATGGAACTAGGCTCAAGAGACTACCAACTTTCTGGGTAAACTTGGGTCAGTCACTGAGCTTCAGTTTCCTCTTTGGTAAATGAAAGAACACAGTGTCAAGTCACTTTCACCTCTCCGCTCTATCAGTCCCGATGAGGTCCTGCTTCCTCATCCCTATCTCTCCGCCCGCACCCGATCTCTGTTTTCTCTCTAGGAAGCGGGCTCCTTACCCACAGAGGCAGCCCGAGTCTCCACGCAGAGCCACAGAGCAAGGGCCAGCAGCGCCTTGCTCTCCATCCCGCACCTCGCGCCGGGCGCAATGCCCAGGAATCAGGCGCCCGTTCTCTTTCTGGTTCTGCTCCGCGAAAAAGGCGCGGAGATGGAACGTGCGCAGCCGCGCAGGGCTTCGGGGCGCTCAGGGCGAGGGTGCCCCAGGTCCCGCCGCGGCTGCAGGAGCGTCTGCGGTGCCAGTCGGAGAGGATGATCCCGGCTGCCGGACAGCTCCTGGCTTTCCGTGGCGCGCAAGTGATGCCTCGCGCGGGCAGAGGAAACGCTACCATACACCTCCGGCTTTCTCGGAGTCCCGGGACTCAGTGCTGGGTGGGAGCCAGAGCCGAAACTCTAGAGCGCGGAGGCGGGGCTATGCAGGGCGGGGCTTCCCTTCGAGACCAGCGCCGCCCCTCAGCCGGGTTCGGTGCGTGGATCGCTGCTTTCCCACGCCCACTCCATCTCTGCATCTCCCCCACTTGCCCAAAACTGCGTCTGGCCCAGAGTGGCCCAAGGGAGAACGTCCCGGGTGCAACAACCCCATATCTGGCAGAAAGAAAATGTAGCCCGCAGCGGGTTCTGAGGCACTCCAAGATTTGGTTGGCCACTGCCTCCCCCAGAACCCCTAGATATTGGGGAGCAACACCGGGAGCGCGGCGAGGGGACACTGCGCCGTCAGGAGGCGCGCCAAAGTGTGGGACAGTCGGCTCCGCGCGCGCCCGAAGTGGCTGGGGGACGGGCCGAGGCTCAGCGGCAGGTTGAAGCAACCCGGAAGAATCGGATGCTGAGCCGAGGCGAACGCAGGATCGCAACCTGGTGGTGACTCCAGGCAGACTCCAGAGTGTTTTGCTTGGCCAGCACGGTTGTAAAAATCTGAATCTGAATGCCTCTAGTCCGAATATTCACTTGCCCAGTTCTCCAAAGTTCCCACGATTTCCTCTTACACCTGATGGCTTCGAACGTTCTTAAGTTACCTGTCTCGCCCCCTAAAGCATTTAAATCTGAGACCCTCCCCCCTGTACCTACCTTTCACCAAAAACCTACCTCGGGCCTCCCGGGAGCCAGAGGTACCCAGGGCTCTGGCGTACCTTGGGCGTGTGTGAGTGTCTCCTTGAAAAGGAGCTTTTGGCCACCGTGTGGCCTGACCAGGAGTCCCTAGCGTGACGCTTCTCAGGCCTTCTCAAGAGCACAGCTTCCAGACAGGATCCCCTTAGGCGGAGGGGAAGGAGGCCGGCAGCGGCGGGCTTCACTGCAGGGGCAATGAAGCAAAGCTCCCGACCCTGGGCACCCGGAACGGTCTGTGCCAAACCTCTCGACCCTCTGGGCAGGTGTAGACTCCTCGCGGCTCTGTTAGAGGAGAACTCGGATTCCTTTCTAACCACATGTATTCTTTTCTCTCCATTTCTCCCCAAATGTGACAGCACATGTCCTCTAACTTCATTAAATAGAATCTTCTACATCCCTCCATCTCTTACTTTCCAGGAGCTTTTTCCTTTGTCCTATTTTTTCTAATTAAATAAATTTTTTTTACAATATTGTGTTGGTTTCTGCCATACAACAATGCAAATCAGTCGTAATTATACATCCATTCCCTCCCTCCCTAGCCTCCCTCCCTCCCCCCATCACATCCCTCCAGGTCATCACAGAGCTAGACTGGGCCCCCAGTGCTACACAGCAACTTCTCACTTCCCTGGTGCCTTTATTATTTTTTTCCCATTTATTTTTATTCTTTGGAGGCTAATTACTTTACAATATTGTAGTGGTTTTTGCCATATATTGACATGAATCAGCCATGGATTTACATGTGTTCCCCATCCCGATCCCCCCTCCTGCCTCCCTCTCCATCCCATCCCTCTGGGTCTTCCCAGTGCACCACACACAACTTAAAGGACCATCTTTCAGGAAGATGGAGAGGTAGAAATGTTTCATTTCTACATCTAATCCAAGCTCCTCCTCCTGAAATACACAGTTAATGTAAAGTCTTCCTTTTCTTCTATTTTTTTTATGCTTACTATATCTGTGCTCAGTCATGTCCCACTCTCTGCGACCCCAGGGACTGCAGCCCACCGGGCTCCTCTGTCCCTGGGGATTCTCCAGGCAAGAATACTGGAGTGGGTTGCCATGCCCTCCTCCAGGGGACCTTCCCAACCGAGGGATCCAATTGTCTTAACCACCAGGGAAGCCCTTACTGTATCTACTCTTCGACTTCGCCAGGTTGACAACTGAAATACTTTAACTTTGAAATGTCATGCATGTATATGGTTAAAATTATTTTTCATATGGGAAGTTTTAGAATGAAAAGTCTTTCCTTCAGCAGAGGCAAGCATATTTTTTTAATTTTTATTTATTTATTTTTGGCAGCACTGGGTCTTGGTTGCTGAGTGTGGGCTTCCTCTAGTTGCGGTGAGCAGAGGGTAGAAAGACTGCTCTCGAGTTGCAGTGTGCAGGTTCCTCATTGCCGTGGCTTCTCTTGTTGCAGAGCACAGGCTCTAGGCACAAAGGTTGCAGTAGTTGTGGCACACAGGCTTAGTTGCTTCAGGCATGTGGGATCTTCTTGGCCCAAGGATTGAACCCCTGTCTCCTGCATTGATAGGCGGATTCTTTACCACAGAGCCACCGGGAAGTCCCAGAGGCAAGCATTTTTACCTTTCCTATTTTTCGAAGCAAATAAAGGTATATCATGATCCTCCTTCCAAAGGGTAGCCTTGGAATAAATACCATTTGAGTATTGACTTTTTTCACTTTAAAAAAAACTTGGAGATCATTCTACATCAAGACTTAAGGCACCTTCTTGTTCTTTTTCATAGTGGCATGGTGTTGCACTATATAAATACACTAATATTTAATCTAGGAGCTATTTGTCAGGGCCAGAGGTATACTTAAAAGAAACTCTTCTCTTCCTGAAAGTAAACTTAGCAAGGAAAACAGGATGCGCTCTGGCAAAGTTGGATAAGGGGGAGGGAGATGGAACCTGGTTTGGAGCAGGCAATTTTTCTCCATCTCCAAACAATTCTTCTCTCTCAACTTTATTTACAATTCGTGACACTTCCTCTTCCACGTCTCACTTTAGAAGATAGTGTCTCCTCTGAATGCAAACCAGAACCTGCAGGCCCATGGTAATAGCCCCCTTAGAAGTCTTAGAGGAAATGATGCGTCTTTGATGGCCACAAGACCAGAATTTGGCAGGGTCTCAATGAAATCAGTCTACCACATTCCCTCCCACACAGCACAAAGAAGTGCCTTGTGTTCATGAAAAATGACAAAGTCTGTTTTTTTCTTTTTTAAGTCTGTTCCACGTGCAATACCCTCCCATTATCTGGCACTGCTGCAAAGGAGTGGTTTGTGAGTTAATCAGGCAGGAAGGTAAGATCACTACCTTTCGAAGTACGCAAGTGTGTTCAGCTTCCCATAAATGGTGTTCAAACATCTTTAGGAACCAAGAGTGGTGCTAAGTACACATGGGCTGCTGGATGCCTTACCTCCCAGGTCTACCTCTCACTATTCACATGATCTTGACCAACTCACTGGTTGCATATCTAAGAAACTAAAAGATGATGATAGTACCTTTTGCCAAGGGTTTTTGCAGGAGTTGAATGAGTTACTGTAATAAAGCATGACTTAACACCTAGTAAGTACAAGTACCTAGCACATAATAAGCACCCAATGCCCATTAGAAAGCATTCTGCAAAGGTTAATTACACTACAATGCCCAGTCTCTTTCATGTTGCTAAGATCTGAATGGTAAATCAGGCTTATTTCTTCAACAACAATTTCTCATCACCTACTATGTGCTAGATACTACATGAGGAACTAGGGTACAGAAGGTAAAGATACAGACAACATGAACAGAAGTGAGCAGTCCACACTAGCTCCACTCAGGGCAAATTTAACTTAATCACAGTGTGCTCTGCATCTCCAGCTGTTTCATTGGACTTTGTGCACAAAGAATATAAATGGTTCATAGCACCAAAGCATAATGCATCAGTTACACTCCATGGGGCCAACTTTGGTTCCATCACCACCAGTATTTTGGACTTTATGTCTTAGAAAGTATGAAGGCTAGCAAAAGATTAATAACTGTGGAAGCTGGATGATGAGTAAAAAAGGGTTCATTTTACTATTCTCTCCACATTTACACATTTAAAATCTTCCATTATTAAAAAAAATCTGTTTTAAGTAACTATAATCAAAGTACTGCCTGGTCTTGTATAATACCACTGACTCTTCCACAGTCAGTTATCTTGACATTACCTCTGGGAAAAGGTTGGAGAAGAGAAGCAGATGGATGGGAACTTGCACTTTTTAATTCATATATTTCTACAACATTCTGTCAAAATGAGAAAGTGTGACTTGTACAAACAAAATATATAAATCAAGATCTCTCTTCTCGCAGCTGTTGAATTTTTCAGCTATCGCCATTTGTTGATCACATATTTGCATGTCACTTGCCCCTGTTTACTTCACTTAATTTGTTTCCAACATTTGCTTTTGCTCTAACCTACCAGAGCCCTGACTACCTTGCCAGATGTTGGCTGGACTTCACAGCCCATTGTCCTCATGACACTCATGCACTGGGAGATCACAAGCACCCTTTATCTCTCCTTATCCGTCTTCCTTACACACCCATGTGTATTTTACTCTCTATGTGACTTATTTTTAACTTAAATTTAAAACCTATTTGTATGTTCAAGGAAAAGAAGATGTTTACCACAAAGCCAGGCTTGCCTTGGATATTTCTATCAGTGTTTGGTTTCATTCATAAAGTCTCACATTTCGATAAATATATTGCAAACTCCCCATCCTTTTGGGGAGTTTGCAATATATTTATGAAACAGACCTCACTACTTGCCACCTGCATAGGAAAAATCTCAATTACTATAAATATGCATGCCTATGTGCCTTCCCCAAGCTCACCCATATACTTTCTTGTTATATCACTCAAGGATCAATATAACAATTTTAAAAAGTGGAAAGCATGCAGAGAATTTAAATAATCAACTGAAAATCCACATGGCACCGGAGAAGGATGTTAGAAGATAATAATAGCAGCCAGCAGTCACTGTGTACACTCTGTGAGCAGGCGCCGCTGTGGGCGCTTCACTGCGTCGCTCACGTCATTGCTGCAACATCCCGTGAAGGCAGCAAGCACTGTTAGCCATCCGCAGTGAAGAAGAGTGATGAGAAATCACCATCCTTAAATCAATGTTCCTTTGCCTTCCTCAAAGTCTTCCAAGACAGAAGTTGTTCCATCTCTCGGCAAACAATCCACGCATAGTTTTTCTTACAATTAGTTAATGATTGGCTAAAAGCCAAGAGACTCATTGCTTTTTAAAAATAAAAATAATAACAATAATAATAAGTCAACTTTTGGAGCACTTTATATGTGCCAGGTATTTTCCCTTGAATTATCTTATTGTAATGTTTACAATAACTCAGTGGAGAAGATACTATAATTATTTTCATATGGGAGTGAGGGCAAGAGATTTGCATGTTTAAGAAATTTTCCAAAGTCTTACAACTATTAAGTGGTGGAATCAGGACTTCAAAGCAGACAGGCAGTAAATATACAAGAAGCACTCTTCCAAATACATACAGTTTCTTGAAGGACTTGTCTCCTTCAGGGGATAAGGCTGAGTCAGTAGGTGTCATTGGCTTCCTCAGCCTCTCCATGATGATGGCTTCTGTTTTGCTGGGTGGATAGAAGGCCAAGGGTGACTAGGAGAATCACTCTGGGTGAACAATCAAGGCAGAATTAAGGACACATCACTAGATCTCTCCATCTCCCACTCCAGAAACCCCATCCCAACTGGATCTTCACTTTACCCTTCAAAGAAAAGCAGGTACTCCTGTGTACATAATTACTTGCCCATTTGGAGCATTTGTTTTCTACCATGGTTTTTTGGGGGTTCTTTAGTTTCCAGGACTTCTATTTGTCCTTCAATACCCAGTTCAAATGACCTTCCCAAGTAATGGTTTCGTTTTTTATTCAACTGCCTTCTTCAACTGAGATCTTCCCCAAAGAAATAGGCAGAGGTTAAATCTTACCTGAGCTGGTAGCTGAGTTTAGCAGGATGGTTATTAAGGTATAATAAGAATGATGAAATGCATGATGTTGATGCTTATTTAATAAAATGTACCCTGAACATTACATACTTATCATGGTATGTCTGATTAAATAGAGCTATTGTCAAAAATACTGTGGGGTTCAAATTATATGTGCTAGCTATATAAAATGTACCTTACAAATCATTCTTAAATTCACACTTATATAATAGTCATATAAAAACATAAATATATCCAAAGCTATGCTGAATTTATACTTTACCCTAGAACAAGTTAGTTTGTATTATTTTGTTATGCACAGAGCTAAGAAATTACTTTCTTTTTCTTATATACACAAAGCACTTACATAGTATATGATAATATGACTATGTTGGTGTGAATGTTTCTCCCTCAAAAGTAGGAATCAAGTCAAATCTATTTTGTATTTTCAACACCTAGCACAATCTCTGTGTATCCTTCCTTAATACACTGATGAAGCTCAAACTAATTTTATTATTTTGTTTTCTGCTCTTCTTTGTTTCTTCACTTTTTTCCCTCCTCAGAACATGTGTCTCTTGGGTATCCATCACCATGACCTTTACAGAAAGCAACTTACTGGAATAAGTAGAACTAAACAACATCAACAGACACAGAGTGAAAAAGTTCTTAATTTATTAATCAGTGAATAATGGAGTTTTGTTTTTTATTTTGAGTAACAAAAAAAGCATTATAAGATTTGCATGTGCTATACAAAAGATATGTAACCCAAATTTCATATCTGTGCCCTTTGCAGATTGTAACCATTTTCCAGTGAATTAATGCCATCTCCCCTCTTAAAAACTTATCGAGCTTTCAAAGAACTAAATAGTGCAAAAACAAATGCTTTATCTCCTAGAGAATAATTATAAGTCACTCATCCCTCACAGGAAGAATATACCCACTTCCAGATTAGTTATATTAGTTTTCAGTGCTTTTCACATTTCTACAGAATAAAGACAGCATTTCCCAGTAATGTTGCTTCACCAACAATGAGAGCTAATCAATAAAAGCAGAAAAGTTTTACGTTCTTTGTATATAAATTTAGTTTCCAGAGTTTCCAAAACACTGATGAGGAATCCCTTGAGGCACAAATAACAATTTTCTTTCCGTGTGTTTCTGAACATTCATTTCTCACACGTCACTGTTTGGTGTACGTAATAAAACCAAGTGGAACAACTCAGCAAGGAACACCTCACACAGAGGGAAAGTTTTAAATAAAATAAAAAGTACAACTTCAGATCTAACTGATAATCATCCCCAAATTGGTCAGGCTGGTTATAGGCAGATGAAAGGCCATAAGGGAGTCATTTCACGCATCTGACCACATAATATAAATAGAAGTTCCAGATGTGGAGAAAATGAGTCTAGTAACAAAGCAACACATCGAAAATATTAGACAAAATGATCTTTGGATTGTACACAAAAACACTTACATTTCCTTATCCTAAGGACCTTGACCTTGAGTCTCCCTAAGGCTACTTGGTTGTTGGTTGCTTTTACCTTTCCTCATCTAAAAGTTCTGGAAAGAGAAAGGCCATCCCTCATCTTCCCTTCTCAAACACAGTAGCTTCTTCTCAGACTTGGCTCTGCTCAGCACCTCGACCACGTCTGTCCATGGTCAAGCCCATCTTGAAGCTCTGTGTTGGCTTGATTCTCATTCCACTATGCGTGCCTACCTCTCCAGCCAATGCCTTTCATCAGCTTAAGCTCCTTTGCTCAACTCTGAAGTGAAATGTTAGTCGCTCAGTCATGCCCAACTCTTTGCCACCCCATGGACTGCAGCCCAGCTGGCTCCTTTGTCCATGGGATTTTCCAGGCAAGGTTCCTGAAGTGGGTTGCCATTTCCTTCTCCAGGGGATCTTCCCAACCCAGGGATTGAACCTAGGTCTCCTGCACTGCTGGCAGATTCTTTACCAACTGAGCTACGAGGGAAGCCCTTGCTCAACTCTAGATATAGAGACTTCCCAAATAATTCTGGGTGATCATCCCTTTTCTTCTCCCATGAATTTCTCAGGAATCTCATTTTCCCTTGTGCCTTCACCTCTCTTTATGGGGATAGCATGTAAAGCTGTGCTTTCCAGCTCTGACATCTACTCTAGCTCCAGACTCTAATTCCAGTCTGTCCTGGATATATCCATGTGTATGTCCCACCAATCTTTTGTGAAGTAATTAGCCTCCAACTAATAAAAAAATTAAAAAAAAAAAAAGTGTATGAAACTGAACACTTGTCTCTGCACTCCTGCATTGCCTCATGCAGGCTTCTCAAGCACAGAGTCCATCTAAATGCTTGTACTCCATACCTTGCAGCCTTGCTACTCCCCTGCCTTTTTTCTTCCACCCAAACCAATCTTGTCTACTTTCTTTATATCTCTCATATCTAAGCCCTATTTTGCTTCACAAACTGCCCTGATTCATGACCATTTGCCTTTGTTCTGGAATTTTCCAATCCATCCATCACTCTGCTGTCAAAGTTATCTTCCTAAAACACCAGGTTCATCTGTCCTTTATCTTTGACTGTTGGCACTTGCATACAACATAAAGTCCCAAATACTAAGCCTGGTGCTCAAAGCTTCATTCTTTGCCTACTTCCTGTTTTTCCAGCTTATCTTCTAGTATACCATAGACATACTCTATATCCAGCCATAGAGTTCACTGATCACTTACAAAAAAAATGCATTATACTCTCTGGTCTCCAGGCTTTTGCCCAATGTTAATTCTCTTTGCTTAGAATATACTTTATTTCAAAATCTGCCTATAGGAGACTGGCCTCCCTTCAAAACCAGGCACTAAGAAGTCTCCTCAACTCCCACTGCTGTACCCCCATCTAACTGAATTATTCGTTCCCCACCTGCAGTAGTCAGAAGTCCTTGGACTGTATATACATTGTTGTTTAGTCACTAAGTCGTGTCCAACTCTTTCCAACCTTGTGGACTGTAGCCTGCCAGGTCCCTCTGTCCATGGGATTTCCCAGGCAAGAATATTAGAGTCAGTTGCCTTTTCCTCCTCCAGGGGATCTTCTTGACCCAGGGATCAAACCCATGTCTCCTCTAGTAGCAGGAGGATTCTTTATGGCTGAGCCACCAGGGAAGCCCCCTTGGATTGTAGGCAATAGAAATAAACCAACTCAATCTGGATTAAATGTATCAGATCATGTTGCTCTAAGTTATGAGCTGATTTCAGGTAATTTTATCCAGAATCTCAGGGTGTCATCCTGCTATTTTTCTGTGTAATTTGCTCAATTCTGCCATCAGGCTCTCCTTACTGTTAAAAAAAAATAGCTGTACATCTTCATACCACAGTATACACAAAAAATTCTTTGCCAGGAGCTCTTGAGAAAAAAAAAATGAGAAAGACTCTTTATCTTCAGCAAACATCTTCTTGCATCTCATTTGCTCATCCCTACAGCAGTTACAGTGGAGAAGGCAATGGCACCCCACTCCAGTACTCTTGCCTGGAAAAACCCATGGATGGAGGAGGCTGGTAGGCTGCGGTCCATGGGGTCGCTAAGAGTCGGACCCAACTGAGTGACTTCACTTTCACTTTTCACTTTCATGCATTGGAGAAGGAAATGGCAACCCGCTCCAGTGTTCTTGCCTGGAGAATCCCAGGGACAGGGGAGCCTGGTGGGCTGCTGTCTATGGGGTCGCACAGAGTTGGACACGACTAAAGCGACTTAGCAGTAGCATAGCAGTTACAAGGAGGCAGTATCTTAGTACATTTGGATTTCTATAATAAGACACCAAAGGCTGGGTAGCATTCCAACAACAGAAATTTGTTTCTTATAACTCTGGAGGCTAGAGGTCAGAGATAAGGGTGAGGACCCTTTTTGGGGTTGCAGGTTTCTCCCTGTATCCTCACAGGGCAGAAAAGGCTGGGGAGTTCTGTGAGGTTTCTTTGGAAAGAACACTAATCCCATTCATGAGGGCTCTACTCTCATGACCTAATCACCTATCAAAGGCTCCATCTACTCATACATCATCTTTGGGGGTTATGATTTCAAAATATTAATTTGGGGAGGAGAGACACAAACATTCAGACCAGGAAGGACGCCAACAGGGTGACGTTAATCAGAGTCTGGTGGCGCTAGTGTGTGGGTCGCTCAGTCATGTCTGATTCTCTGCAACCCCAAGGACTGTAGCCCACCAAGCTCCTCTGTCCATGGAATTTTCCAGACGAGAATACTGGATTGGGTAACCATTCCCTTCTCCAGGGGATCTTCCCAATCCAGGAATCAAACCTGGGTCTCCTGCATTGCAGGCAGATTCTTCTTCACCATCCGAGCCATCAGGGAAGCCCATGCAATTAAGGGGTGGGGGGTCGATAATGTCAAAAGCACAACACTGGAATGGGGTAGGAACTATTTCTCAAAGAAAAATCTAAAGGTTTTTGTAGAAAGTAAGGGGATGTGAACGTTAAGGAGACAACCAACTAAGGACTGCTATATCCTCCATACTCCAAAAACCCATTATTCTATATCTGTTGTAGCACATGTGATACCCTGCTTTATATCATATTTAGTGGGTCTGTATCTGTCTTCATTTAATTGTGAGACTGAGGACAAGTTCAATGTAGTTTTCATAGCTATTTTCTCTAACCTTCCAATTAATTGAAGACAAGCCTTTTTAGTCCTCCTCTGAAACATTCCACCGTCTTCCAATGTTATCATCAAAATGTATCATAAATATAACTAATAAAAATTTATTAAATCAGGTCTTCTTGTGTACACTTTACATGTGTTGACTCCCTTAATCGTCACTAGTGTCTTACAAAGTAGGCACTATTATTATCTTCACTTCATAGATGTGGAAACTAAGACTCAGAGAGGTTAAGGAACCTGCCCATTGCCACATAGTTTGCGTGTGGTGGAGCCAGGATATGAGCAAAGGCAGGATGAATCTAAAGCTGTACTCTAAAGCAGATTCATGGGGTGGTCCAGCGGTTAAGAATCCACTTTGCAATGCAGTGGACTTGAGTTCGATCACTGTTTGGAGAACTGAGAACTAAGAACATGGAGAACTAAGCCATGGAGCAACTAAGTTCGAGCAGGCTGCAACTACCAAGGCTGCAAGCCGCAACTAGAGAGCCCATGCACTGCAATGAAAGGCTACACATGACGCAACTCAGACCCGATGCGGCCAAATAAATAAATAAATATTTTTTCAAAAGTTAATAAAGCAGATTTGTGCTAGTTCACCTCTCAGTAAAACACACCTCTTGATAAAAGTCACTAAAAAGCCACTTCTTGTCTTTCGGCCCTCCCTTTCCAAGTATCACTCAGTATTGCCAATTCTCCTTTCCTAACATATTGGTGCTTCCTAATTTACTCTTATATTAAGCTGACCATCAAGTTCTAACCATTTCTTGCCTCAACTTTTAGAATAATATATTTGAAAATCAGTCTCGTGTGTTGACCCCAAACTATCCTCCTAGTCTCTACACTCTTCTTCCTGATTTGATCTCCAATATCAAATAGCTAATGTTTTTCTCATTATCATGTAGCATGTAGTGTAAAATGCTACCTCATAATCATGTAGCATGAGGAACTGATGTTGGGTTATATTTGGAGTTGCTTCTGACAATAATTCTTATGAGACTGCCTGTCAACTAACTCCTTGATGCTGTCCCTCCCATGAAATGGAACTCAGAATTACAGGGGCCCTTATTAGATTATTTAACTCAGTCTCCTGTCTTCAGTCAAGAGCCATGAGCCACTAAAGACAGGTCTTGATTATTTCTCTCTTGAAGAAGTATTGAAAAGATTCTCTATAACCACACTCAGCAGCACAGAATCTTTTCTATCATGTAATAGTGACAGAGTCTTCCCAAGATGTCAACACCAGAAGGTCTCAATAAGGTCTCACCTCACACCGTGTACCCAGAAACCCACTGTACCAGAGGTCTGCTCCTTGAGTACAGATGGCAGGCTTCTGGGAAATCCCTATTCACTCAGCAAATTATTCACTTCCTTTTTCATAGCAAGGGAATTATGACATATATAGGCAAACACCAGAATTTTAGACTTTTTTAAAGTAATTGAACTAGATATACAGTTCATGTTTTTTATTAGAGGCTTTATTGTATAGTTCTTACTTTAGTTTTGCTTTTAAATTATTTAAATTACATTTTTATTTATTAGAAAATTTACTTATTAACAACAAAACAGTGGTTCTCAATCTGACTACACATTAGAATATCCTGGGTCTGGGAAGCTTTGAAAAACTACCAGTACCTAGAATCATCTTACATCAGTCCAGTCAGAATCTCTGGGAATAAAACCTGACCAACCGATTTTTTGTGTGTTTTAATGTGATTCTAATATGTAGCCAGAGTACAGAAACATCATGTTAAATTCTTGTTCATGAGAACAGAAAAGATCCCCAAACTTTGAAATTAACACATTAATTACAGGACTCCAGGACTATTTCATGCACTGGGTACTATAGTCATAGTGAGCTTTCCAAAGAGTATAAAGATTTGTGAGAAAGTTTAAAAGTATAACTCATAAAGAATGAAATTATTCTTAGCAAATTCAAAATTATTAAGACTTTTAAATATTTTTCAACCAAAAACATCTAATGTGAGATGGCAGTAACTTTGAATGTATTTGCCATGATTCCAGGTGCATCTTCCAAAAGTAAGAGCATTTACAACATAAAGAGACCTTAAATCCTCCTTAATAGAGTATTTCAAATTAGAATTCAGTATTTACAGCTTGAAATATTCTTATCTACTGCTGAAGAAAATATCAAGGAAGTAAAAGAGTCTGAAGTCAACAGTATGGCAACAACCATTCATTTTGATACAAAGAATTATAGCTTTAAACAGAAGACAAGATTTTTATGCTTATTGAGGCAATTCTTCCATTCTTTCTGAGTTATGTTTTTTGATAAGTGGTATTCTGAGAGAAAGAACTGCTTGGGGGAGGTTAGAAATGAGGAAGACACCAAAATTTAGTTTCAAGAAAGATGAATTATCTAAATCACTTTCTCTGATTTAGAAACACTATTGAACACAATGCAATTTGTGACATCATTTTAACTCTTCTTTAACTCCTAAAATCATAAGCTAGATTCCAATAAATTGGAGTAATATGGAACACTAGCTCTGATAACCAGTTACAAGAATTCTTCAGGGTCTACAATGAGGACCCTGGACTACAAACATCTCTAAAATTCTTCAGGAGCTTTCAGTTCAGGTCAGTTCACTCATTCAGTTGTGTCTGACTGTTTGCGACCCCATGGACTGCAGCACCCCAGGCTTCCCTATCCATCACCAACTCCCGGAGCTTACTTAAATTTATGTCCATCAAGTCAGTGATGCCATCCAACCATCTCATTCTCTATCATCCCCTTCTCCTCCTGCCTTCAATCTTTCCCAGCATCAGGGTCTTTTCCAATGAGTCAACTCTTCGCATCAGGTGGCCAAAGTATTGGAGTTTCAGCCGCAGCATCAATCCTTCCAATGAATATTCAGGACTGATTTCTTTTAGGATAGACTGGTTGGATCTCCTTGCAGTCCAAGGAATTCTCAAGAGTCTTCTCCAACACCACAGTTCAAAAGCATCAATTCTTCGGTGCTCAACTTTCTTTATAGTCCAACTCTCACATCCACACATGACTGCTGGCAAAACCATAGCTTTGACTAGATGGACCTTTTTTGGAAAAGTAAAGTCTCTGCTTTTTAATATGCTGTCTAGGTTGGTCATAGCTTTTCTTCCAAGGAGCACGCATCTTTTAATTTCATGGCTGTAATCACCATCTGCAGTGATTTTGGAGCCCCCAAAAATAAAGTCTGCCACTGTGTCCAGTGTTTCCCCATCTATTTGCCATGAAGTGATGGGACCAGATGCCATGATCTTAGGTTTTTGAATGTTGAGTTTTAAGCCAGCTTTTTCACTCACCTCTTTCACTTACTTCAAGAGTCTCTTTAGTTCCTCTTCCCTTTCTGTCATAAGGGTGGTGTCATCTGCATATCTGAGGTTATTGATAATTTTCCCTGCAGTCTTGATTCCAGCTTGTGCTTTAGGAGAACAAAATTATTCTTAGCAAACTCAAAAAGTTGGAAAATGTATGAAAATGTTGGAAAATGTCTGAATTTAACAGAGGTTATTCAAGAAAAAATATGGAGAACTTAAATGATCTTCAAGAATCACAGAGTACTTTTTACTCACATATGCAGAAAAGAAAACTGATGAAGGACACATATGAAACTTAAAAATAATTACTCCTGAGGACGAGGATGGGAATGGTAGATAGAAGCAGTTACATGTATTACTCTATCCTCTTTTGTATGTTTTAGTATTTTTGTTGATAATTTAGAATCACAATTTAAATAATAATAAACATAACAAGTGTTGGGTTCTTAGAAAGCTCTTAAAGGCCATCCTCATCCTCTGTAATTTGGAAGTGTCTTTGTTAACATCTCCTTTGCCCAGGTGGATAAGAGAATATGAAGAGAAGTGCTTACCCTTCTCTCTCCTGCTTAGAGGGCATGGAGCAATTCTCCTGGAATATTCCCTGCTTCCTTGTGGGTTTCATGGAGGTGCCAAAGCAGGAACTTGATCTCAGAGAAGCCCTAATTTATCAATAATAATTCATTTTAAGAGCTCAAATGTATTAAGTACCTGCTATACAAAATGTTTCTTACACATTATCACATTTTCTCTTCAAAACAATCCTGTGAGACTCAGAAATTTTAGGTATCTTTGACAGCCCACACCATTAGTAAATGGAAGAGCCAGGATTTAAATCTCTATCTTTCTGGGCCTTCCTGGTGGCTCAGTGGTAAAGAATCTGCCTGCCAGTGCAAGAGACATGAGTTTGATCCCTGGTCTGGGAAGATCCCACATGCTGTGGAGCAACTAAGCCCATGCACCGCAACTATTAAACCTGTGCTCTAGAGCCCGAGAACCACAACTACTGAAGCCCACACACCCCAGAGTCCACGCTCCGCAACAAGAGAAGCCCCCGCAATGAGAAACCCATGCACCACAATGAGAAACAGTCCCTGCTGTTCACAACGACAGAAAAGTCTGTGCAGCAACAAAGACCCAGGGCAGCCAAAAATAAAAATAAGTGGATAAATAAATAAAAAGTATAAATTTACACCTTTCTGGCTTCACAAACCAGTGTCCTAAAATGGAGAGAAATTAAAATTGTGAGACAATCAGGAAATTTGAACAGTAAGTGGATTTCCGCCAAAGTTGGTAACATTTCTGCTAATATAACCCTCCTTAAAACTTTGTAGTTCTCCTACAACTCCTTGACTCCATCAGTCAAAGCCCACAACCACAGATCTCTTTGAGGCAAGTGTTTCTCTACCTTGGGCTTCTGCTGACATGGCTGGGGGGCAACGGCCCCAAGTTTCTTAGAAATTCAACTGTTTGACTGAATAATCCTGAACACCTTTGGCCTTTCTGCTAAACTTGCTACCTCCGGTGTCCAGTGACATTTTCCTTCTAGCCCACACCAGCAGGCTTCTCAAATGTCATCATGCTTTTGCTAGCAACTTCAATATTATTTTTTACATAGATAATTCCTCCCATACATACATATTGTAATAGTTTAAAAATCTATTTTGTGGAAAAGTTTCAAGATACTAGGTTTGGTCCATATTACTTTTTAAAAGTTTTACATTGACTGATTGCAAGTTTTGATCCCTGTTCAATTCTTCAGCCTAGGTCCTTTCCTCATAACAAGCTCCTAAATAACGATCCCCAGGACTGAAAAGGGGGAAATCCTTCAAAATACATCTCCCATAACTGTGAAGGAGGAGACTCCTTAAAATACAATAGGTGATTTTTCATGAACATATATATAATATATATAATAATACCTTACGTGTAAAGGCTGCCATTGTTTCTTTTCATCAGTTTCCTATGGAGTAACATACTGTATTTAGTTTCAAAGGGCTTGTTCCAAAGATATTTTCCTTTTCCAGTTTCCCATATTTGTTTGAAGGGGAAGTACAATGATGTAGTGGAGGAGGGGGAGCTTTGGTGCCAGATGAACCAAGATTAGAATCTCAGCTCTGCTACGTGAGCAATTTTAACCGTGCTCAACCCCAATTTTCTTTTTCAAATTTTATTCTATTTTAAAAATGTTATTGTGGTAAGAACACTTAACATGAGCTCTATCCTCTTCATTATAGAATATGGTACTATTATCTACAGGCACAATGCTTACAGCAGATCTCTAGAATTTATTCATCTTGCATAACTTAAACTTAATACTGCCAAACACTTACAGAAGCATTAGCACTAATCCTTCTAAACTTTTCCCCAAAAGATGTAGAGAAGGGAACATTTCCAAACTTATTTTGTGAAGTCAGCCTAACTCTGATACCAAAGTCAGACCAAAAAAGAAAAGAAAACTGCAGGACAGTATCCCTGATGAACATTGATGCACAAATCCTCAACAAAACACTAGGAAACTCAACTCAACAGCACATCAAAAGGATCATACAGAACCAAGTGGGATTTATCCCTCAGATGCATGGATGGCTCAACATATGAAAATCAATTAATGTGATCACCACATTAACAGAATGAAGGATGAAAATCACAAGATAATTTCTTCAATATTCCTTAGGTTTTCACTAACAAGTTTCTCAAAATCCTGACAGCCTCTTCCAGCCACCACATTTGAAAGCCACTCCCACATTTTTAAATGTTTGTTGTGGCAACACCGCACTTCCAGGTACCAAGAGCTACGCTAGTTTTCTGTTACCACATAACCAATTATCCCAAAGCCTAATGGCTTCAAACAATAGTCATTTATTATTGCAGAGTTTTTGTGGTTCAGCAGTATGGGTTAATTTAGCCCGGTTGTTCTAGTTTCAGGTCACTCATAAGGTTACAGGCAAGATGTCGGCCTGGGATGCAGTCATGCGAAGGTTTAACTGGGGATAAAAAAATTCACATGACTGTAGCTAAGGATTCAGATCCTCACTGAAAATTGGGAGTCTCCATAGGGCTACTTGTGTCCTCAGACAAGGAGATTGGCTTTCCTAGAGCAAGTGATCCAAGATAGCAAGGTGGAAGTCCCGGAGTCTACCATGACCTGGATCTTAAAGTCATACATGATCACGTCCACAATATTCTATTAAGCAGTTCAGCCTTATTCACAGTCTGAGGCCATTAATGCCCAGGGATTAAATACAGGAGACAGGGGTCATTGGGGATCATTAAGAATTTGGCTATAATTTCTCTTGTTAGTGTTGCATCATTTTCAGCATTCAAATCTTGACTATATCTTAACAGATTTTCCCCAAAGCATTTCATATTCATTGATGCCATTTTAAGTTCTAACTTCCAATTGGTTTTTGCCACTATATAAAAATACAATTAATTTTTTGTATTGTCCTAGTAACCTGTGCCCTTGCTAGACTCACACAGAAGTTCTAAGTAGCTTTTTTGGTAGATTCTTTGGGACTTTCTTTTTCCTTGTAGATAATCATATTTCTGTGAGTAAAAACAATTTTGTGTTTTTCCTTTTTAATCTGTATGCTTTTAATTTGTTGGCTTCTTATATAGGCTAGAATCTCCAATATACTGTCAAATAGAAGTGATGAGGGTATACATTCTTGCCTCAAGTCCATGCTTGAGAAGAAAGCAAGCAGTCCCTCACCATTACTATGAAATTGTAAGTTTTGCATAGATTCCTTTCATCAGGCTGAAGAAGTTTCCTTCTAGTCCTAATTTATTAGAAATTAATATGAATGCTGAATGCTGTCAAATGCTTTTTCTGAATCTCTTGAGACAATCCTATGGTTGTTCTGGTAAATTGCATTTATGGATTTTTTTTGAATGTTGAACCAACATTCCTTGGATTCCTTGGATAAAAATGCAATTCCTTGCATTCACTTGGACATGATGTGTTACCTTTTCCATATTTTGCTAGATTTGGTTTGATAATAAGGATATTTTAAAATCCATTTTTAGGAGGGATATTTGTCTATAGTTTACTTTGCTTGTAATGACAGTTTCTGGGTGTTTCTTGTTTTTTTTTTTTTTCTTTAATCATGGTAATGGTAGCTTCATAAAATTAGTTGAGAAGTGTTCCCTTCTCTTCTATTTTTCTGGACCATAAATATTTATAGGTGAAATGATACCATTATCTTGGATTTGCTTAAAAGTAATTTGGAAGGAAGGGAGGGATGAATGTGAATATGGATAAAATGAGACAGGCTAGGAGTTGATAATTACTGAAGCTTAGCAACAGGTATGTAAGGATTTATTAAACTGTGCTCCTCTGTATATGTTTGAAATTTTCAATAATAAAATATTTTCTCTTAGAAATAAATGTGTCCTTTCCACAGCTCTCCCCCACTTTCCAATGAGTATGCTATACAAAAGGGTGCCCCCACAGTTTCAGCAAAGAGTGAAGCAGAAACTCAGACACTGAGAGTTCCCAAGTCCTATAAAGACTGTACTGATCATGAACATCCAAATGTGCGCTAAGAGGAGAGTAGGATAAATCAATTACAGCTTCAGTTTAGAAGTAGGATTTAAAAGTCTTAATTTCTTGGCTGTTTCTCCCATTTAGCTTTGAAAAATTCTATCCTGTAATGCAATGGTTTCGAAATCTAATGTACATGAGAATCACCTAGAGGGCTTCTTAAAATACAGACTGTTTAAGGCAGTGAAACTATTCTATGTGACACTGTCATGGTGGATCCATGTCACACATTTGTCAAAAACCGTGGAGTATACAGCACCAAGAATGAGACTAATGTAAACTAGGGACCTTGGGTGATAATGATGAGTCAATGCAGTTTCACTGACTCTAACACATGTACCACTCTGGTGGGGGCTATTGATAGAGGAGTAGGCTGGATAGACAGGGATATATAGCAACTCTCTGTACTTTCTGCCCAGTTGTGTGGTGAACCTTAAACCGCTCTAAGGAAATAAATTCTAATTAAAAACCAAAACCAAAAACACAGGTTGTTAGACTCTATCCTGAGAACTTCTCATGCAATAGACGTGGCGGAGAGCCCCCAAATCTGCATTTCTAACAAGTTCCTGGGTGATAATGATGATGTTGACCCAACAACCACAAGAGAACTTCTCCTTTAATATAAAGCCTCAGATTTCAGAAATTCCAATTTTCTCACAGTTTAAACCCTGAGTCCAATCCAAGTAGAATATTATTTAGATCACAAGCCTCAATGACTCTAAATTTTGTTTGTTCCATTTTGGCAAACTTTGAATATTAACCATGTACCAGGTCTTCTGCTAGCCTCTGGAGATACAAGGATACATATTAATGCACTGTCCCTGCCATTGAAGTTTTATAGTCCAGTATCCTTATCCTTAAACCTGTTTATAAATTTTATAACTATTTTGTTCAATTGTTACCTAAGCTTTTCATTTATAGTAGACTGCTTTTAAATTTGTCTTGGTAAATTAAATTAACAGTTAAGTGGTGGCTCAGATGGTAAAACATCTGCCTGCAATGCAGGAGAGCTGGTTTTGATCCCTGGGTTAGGAAGATCCCCTGGAGAAGGAAATGGCAACCCACTCCAGTACTCTTGCCTGGAAAATTCCATGGACAGAGGAGCCTCCATGGGGTCACAATAAGTCGGACACGACTGAGCGACTTTACTTACTTACTTACTTAAGTTCAACTGGTAGTATAAAATATTACAGTGTTTTTTTTCTATATCTTGGTTTCAGAGTTAAGTCTTCCCAAGCTTCTTCCAGAAGAAACCTTAGAAATCATCTCATTCATTCACCACCTCCATTTCACAGCTGAATAAACAGAAAGTCCAGAAAAATGTGGCAACTTTCCCAAGGTCACTAAGCTAGTAAGTGACAGAACTAGAAAATCCAAGGCATTGAACTCCAAACATGGTGACCTTCCTAAGACATCTAGCCTCATGGTTTAAATTCCAACATCAAGGAAAATTATAGATTCCTATATTTAGGAAATATTTCACAAATTTCAGTGGACTTTCATGATTACATTAAATTATTGACAATCTTTGTGAATTAAAGGAGAAAAGGTGGACAGAAAAAGATGAAAGACTGGAGTAGTGATGGCTGGCGTCATAATAGCATTAGTAGTTGTAGTAAAGTATAGCAGTAATAGATGACTTCTCGTGTGCCGTTTACTCTGACTTTCTTAGAACATTCACTCTTCTCAATAACCCCACAAGATAGGTACAATTATTATACCCATTTTACAGACAAGGAAACTTAAGCACAAAGAAGTTCAGTAACTTGTCCAAAGAGACATGGCTTTTGTACTTGTTGTTGAGACCTGTCTGACTCTGTGACCCCATAGACTATAGCCCACCAGGCTCCTCCGTCCATGGGATTTCCCAGGCAAGAATACTGGAGTGGGCTGCCATTTCCTTCTCCAGGGGGTTTTACATTCCATCTAATGGCCTTGACTATAATGAATCCCCAACTATAATTAAATTCTGCTAGGAGGAAAATTTAAATAATGTTTAATCATTGTGTAAAGTTGCACAGTTCTTCAAAGCCCCAAATCCTTTCTGGATAGCTTAACAAATCTCAGTGAGATAGTTGAAAACAAGGAAATTTAAAACTCTTTCATCTATGCCTGTTAGAAACCAATTTAAAAACTCTATTCTTCTGAACAGGTCAAATATTAAATCAAAATATGATTTCAGTAATTGGAATTCATAAATGGGTCAACAAGCTTGGCTGGAGTCGAGCACCAGGTACATACACAGTCACAGACATGCACACACACACACCCTCATTCCGTCTCACATATAAACAAACATTACCTTATACCCTTGGGAATTATTTTTAGCTATCTTTAGCCAAACTGGTTTCACTTGGCAAACTATAACCTCTACAGGTGGCACCTATTCTCTGCGAAGTGTTTCCTTTTCCCAGAATTGAGACATTGGCACCGCATACCTCCTTACCCTTTTCGACATCTGTTTCTACTTATGTGCCAGCTGAGGCCACCTGACCCATGAAAGGAAACAAAACAAGGGTTCATGGTCATTGTCTACCGAAACGTCGTGTTTTGGTCCAACCAGACCTTGGAAACACAGATTGGGATATGAGATGCCAAGCACTGGGCCACCTTAGGAAGGGGCAGAGGAAAAAATATTTCCCTTACTCATCAGATGGTGCTGGATAGAAAAAATAAGGCAGGACTCTAGAGAAATCAATTTATAAAGTGACTAAGTATTCACTACCATTTTCAAAGCATTGCATTTTGCTTCAGAGGTGCTATAAGGGACATAGGACCAAGCTTGCTTTGAAGGGGTTTATAAGATTACAATCAAGTCACAGTACATACATTAGAAAATAAATCTGTGAGGTTAAGTACATGAGCATGTCAAATTTACAAGACAAGCAGCAAATATCACAGGCATTTCTTGGAACAAAAACTGACGGCTGGAAAGGATAGGAAAACCTCAGTGATGCTAAGACTTGAAGAAGAAAAACATAATTTATTTTGTGACAAATGAAATCACTTTCTTCTAAATAGTTTACCAGGATAAAAATTACCAAGTCACATCTCTCCTAAGAGCCGAACTAGATGACACCCAAGAAAATCCCTGTCCCTGTTTCATAGATATACTTTTCTGCTCCTCTTCTCTTCCTATAGTCAGCTTTCAATTATCTGTAGCAGTTGAGGATAGAGACCAAAGAGATAAATATAGGGACATGTCATACCATTTATTTTTGCCTCCAGGCTCTCTTTCTAGTTTTCAAAACTTTGCTTTTGAAAACTTTGGTAATGACTACCAAACTGTAATGATTTGAAGACATATATACACAAATCTGCAAAGCTGCCTATAACAAGGATATTCATTGCAATGTTAGACGATTAAAAGATTTTGAAAACAACCTTAGTATCCATCAACAAGGAGGATTTTAACATATTGCAAATAGAGAAGATAAAACTGCCAAGCAGTAATGTCTCATATGATTCCACTTAGTTAAAACAAAAAAGGACACCTGTTACCTCATGACTGCCCCTCATCCTCCAACCAATTCTAGGAGGCAATGCGAGAAATCGTCAATAATGTGATAACTGTGACATCAGTAGCTGACTTTTGTTTTTATTTATTATTTTCTGTGCTGGTGAAGTTTTTTTAAAGTGTATCACAATTATACTTTTAAAATAGTTTAATTAATCTACATGTACATATATAATATTGACATTTTTGTTTTTCAGATATTCTGCTTTGCAAATGAATGAGCTAGAGACATCCACTCAAAGTGAGGCAGAATATTAACAAAAGGGTCCATAAAAATGAACCATCAGGCATGAAGAATGGTCACTACACACAGATTTTTTTTTATTTCAGTGTGTTGGTCATTCCCTCACAGAAAATTAGATCTTCCTCAAGTAAATCTGATGGATAGATGGATGAATATTTGATTTTCGGGTGCTATTTAATAGTTCAAAGCCTCATAAGCTTGAATCCTATAGCTGAAAAAGCACGTGTTTTCAGAAAAGAACTAACCACAGAACAACGTAAGGGTTTAAGAAGTGGGAAGCATGTGGCTATGATGCTAGCCTAGTTGGTGACATTCTGTGACAGCTGCCAGCCTTGAGCAAGATTGAAGACGTCCGGACATCCAAGTGGCCTTTCTCCTCCTTCGCCTGCTGGAACTCAAACAGGGCGGCTGGATGGCCATGAACTTTGTGCGTGAGATCAGGAGGTAAGTGGGAGAGGCTCAGCCCGTTCTGCTGAAGCACCAGTTCAGAGAAAGTTAGATGACGCAGCCCTTTGCTTTCCTCTTGGCTTGAATAAAATCAGGAAAAGTGGTTTAGATTCAGTACTTTCTCTGCTCTCCTCAGGGTCCACATGTTTCCTGACCCTTGCCCCTTTTTTTCTGTCCAGGGGCAGTCACCTGCACATGGGATTAGCTGACAATGACATCCTGTTCATCTCTATGTTCTGGACCTATCATTCTGCCTCATCAGGTTGCCCAGGTCCTCTGCAGAATAATTCACTTCATATCCAGCCATCACCTGGTCATAACATCACCTGGCCACACTGTCACCTAACCACACCATCACCCAACCATATCACCAAGCTGGGATTTTTTTAGGAGGAACAAAACTCTTTAAAGGAGGTCTCTATAAAACTAACTAATTTACATAGTTAAACATAACTCTCAGGAAATTAATTGAAGCTCCTTAATTTTTAAAGAGAGTACAATGGCCAAACCTTTGAAGCTGGTGATAAAACATCACTCAACACTGGCTGTTCAGTTCTTTCTTTCCTTCTAGGGAAATTCATGGGATTCTCCAGGCAAGAATACAAGGAAACTTTCTCTAAGCCTTCCTTGGAACCCTTTATTCCAACACTATAGGGGGGAAAAAGTGATCAGTTGGAATGCCTCATCTCCCATTATTTACCATGCCAACCTACATACATCTTTTCCTATCCTATTTTTGTTTCTTCTGACCCCAAAATGATCTCTTCTTCTATGCTTTGGAACCCATCCTCTGCCACTTTCTTAGGACCTTAATACTAACAATTTATTGTTCGGTAGCTCAGCTGTGTCTGACTCTTTCAACCTCATGGACTGCAGCATGCCAGGCTTCCCTGTCCTTCACTATCTCCTGGAGTTTGCTCAAACATGTCCACTGAGTCAATGATGCCATCCAACCATCTCATCTTCTGTTACCCCCTCTCCTCCTGTCCTCAATCTTGCCCAGCCTCAGGGTCTTTTCAAATGAGTCAGTTTTTTACATCAGGTGACCAAAGTATTGGAGCTTCAACTTCAGCATCAGTCATTCCAGTGAATATTCAGGGTTGATTTCCTTTTGGGTGGACTGCTGTGATCTCCTTACTGTCCAAGGGACTCTCCAGCACCACAGTTCAAAAGCGTCAATTCTTCAGCACTCTAGTACTTCAGTACTAGATAAGTTAAAAAACACAGGCCTCTGTGTGCTTCCTTATAGTCCAACTCTCACATCCATACATGACCACTGGAAAAACCATAGCCTTGACCAGACGGACCTTTGTTGGCAAAGTAATGCCTCTGCTTTTTCATGCTGTCTATGTTTGTCATAGCTTTCCTTCCAAGGAGCAAGCATCTTTTAATTTCATGGCTAGTGTCACCATTCACAGTGATTTTGGAGCCCAAGAAAATAAAGTCTGTCACTGTTTCCATTGTTTCCTCATCTATTTGCATGAAGCGATGGGACCAGATGCCATGATCTTAGTTTTTTGAATGTTGAATTTTAAGCCAGCTTTTTCACTCTCCTCTTTCACCTTCATCAAGAGGCTCTTTACTCTCTCTTCACTTTCTGCCATAAGGGTGGTGTCATCTGCATATATAAGGTTATTGATAATTCTCTCGGCAATTTTGATTCCAGCTTCGGCTTCATCCAGCCCAGCATTTCGCAAGATATACTCTGCATAGAAGTTAAATAAGCAGGGTGACAATATACAGCCTTGACGTATTCCTTTCCCAACTGGGAACCGGTCCGTTGTTCCACGTCTTGTTCTAACTGTTGCTTCTTGACCTGCATACAGATTTCTCAGGAGGCAAGTAAGGTGGTCTGGTATTCCCATCTTTTGAAGAATTTTCCACAGTTTGTTGTGATTCACACAGTCAAAGGCTTTAGCATAGTCAATGAAGCAGATGTTTTTCTGGGATTCCCTTGCTTTTTCTATGATCCAACAGATGTTGGCAGCTTGATCTCTGGTTCCTCTGCCTTTTCTAAACCCAGCTTGTACATCTGGAAGTTCTCAGTTCACATACTGCTGAAGCCTAGCTTGAAGGATTTTGAGAATTACCTTGATCTTACCCCTACAGATGTTTCATTGTCCACTCTGTTGCATTTAATACTTTCTGCCTGGCCCCTGAGGTCACTTACGTTTATGATGCTCACCTTAAACTAATAGTAATGGTGTATATCCTTCATACTTTTACACTTACATAATATAAACATATTTACCATATTTAAAGCTCTTAATATTGTTCTTCTACAAAATAAAAGGGATCATGGAGTTAAGATATTCTTTTTAGGTGCTGTATCATATTCTATGGGCTTCCCTGGTGACTCACTGGTAAAGATTCCACCTGCCAATGCGGGAGATGCAGGCTCGATCCCTGGGTGGGGAAGATTCCCTGGAGAAGGAAATGCAACCCACTCCAGTATTCTTGCCTGGGAAATTCCACAGACAGAAGGAGCCTGGTGGGCGATAGTCGACGGAGTCACAGAAGAGTTAGACATGACTTAGCAACTAAACAATAACAATCATATTCTATTCTATGAATGTGCTATAATTTATTCAGTTATTCCTCGATAGGCATGTGGGTTGTCTACAGCCTCTAGGTAAATAATTCTCCAATATGTCACCTTGTCAGCACATCCATACATCTGGCGCTTTGGTTTCTTTGGGTTCAGTGCATAGCTGCGTACTGCTAGGTCATAACATGTCAATTTAAATGTTTAATGAGTACAGACATGTTTTAACATTCCTAGAAATTTCAGCAATTCATCTTACAACAACATATAAGGGTATCTTCCCTTCCCCCTCCCCAGCTTTGGCCTATATTGGATGTTATCAATATTTTAAGCTTTGACCAATTTAATGGGTTAAAAAAAAAAAGGCCATTTCATTCTTATTTCCATTTCTTGAGTACTGGAGAAGTTAAAAAACACAGGCCTCTGGCAAGATAATATATCAAAATGTTAATCAAAGCGTTTTCCATGTTCTCTCACTGGTACCTTTGATCTCGGATGGTTATTTTTCTATCACCCCACCCCCTACCACACTCTAAACTGAAACAAAGGCTCCAAGATGCCTCAGGCCCAACTGCAGAACAGGAAGAGTTTAATGCCTGCTTTTCCTCTCCCAAAGGCTCTGGCATGAAGATGGAAATTGGAGGCAGAAGATCCATCCTAATTGGGGGCAGAGAAAGAGATGGAAAAGATTCCAGATCACAAAGTAGAAAGGGGAAATATCTTTTGCTAAGAGGACCAGGAAATAGAGCAGCAGGGAATCGCTGCCAGGTAGCTCTCAAGTGTTTGCTTTCTCACAACATCTCAGTCCCCAGTTGCTGACAACCCTCCACCCAGCAGTCTTGGGCTCTCTGAACAGAGGGTCAGGAGGAACTTTAACATCATGAGAGGTAATGGGGTGGAAGGTGGGATGGTGGAGAAAAGAAAGTGGGGTGGGGAGGAAGACAAAGGAAAACCATAGTTCCCTGACCAAAGCAGAACCAAACAAAACAACTGGGATTTCCCTAAAAGCCTATTCGCACCATACATGTTGCCACTGTTATCTATTTATTGTTCATTTGCATTTTATCTTCTGTGAATAGCCAGTACATATCCTATTCAAGCTGACTTTTTAAAAAACAAATGTCATTTTCTAAAAGTTCTTTGTATAGTACAGATACAAATGCTTTTTCTGTCAAATGTATTGAATATATTTCCTCTTTGGTAAACACTGCATTTTTTATTTTACTTGTGATATCCTGTCAACAGAAAATTTTGGTTTTGTTTTTAATATTGTCAAATGAATGTTTTTCTTTATTTTTTTCTGGAATTTCTATCTTGCTTACAAAAGTCTCTCTAATAGACTAATTATTCCTCTGGATTATATTTTTACAGTGTAATGATGTTACAAAGATGCTCTTTTATACAGATAGACTTAATCCATCTGGAATGTCAGTTTTCATACTATAGCATAAACCAGGTAATGATCTGATTTTATGGCCTGGGTTCAAATCCTGACTCTACCACACTCTATTAGCTGCGTGACTTTGGACCAATTACTAAACGCCTCTATGTTTCTTTTTTTTTTTAATTCAAGAGGGGATAAAAAACAGTTTCTACCTCAAAAGCTTGTATTGAGGACCGAGTTAATACATGAAAATATCTTAGACTAGTATCTGGCACATAGTAAGTGCTCACTAAACATTAGCTGTTAACTGACCCAGTTGAAAAATCCTGCCACCATCTACTAAACAATTTTTTCAATTAAAAATGCCCATTTTAGCAATATGAAGTAAACATATGAAGTATACATATGGAGTATGAAGTATACACTTGGGTCTGTTCCAGATTCTCTGTGCTCCATCAATTATATATGAATACTGTATTGTTTCATTATTACCTTTACAGCAAATTTTCTAATTTGGTGGTGCAAGTCCCTCTCCCTAATCTTTTTTTTCAAACTTTCTCAGTGATTATTTACATAGTATTTACCTATAGAAACTTTAAAACAATATTATTCTGTAATATTCATCTATGAAAATTTAAACATTTTAAAAATAATTTTGGACAGAAGAACAGAACTAAGATGCCAGCTTCACCCTGTCTGGAAAAGAACTAGTACCAAACAGTACAAAACTATTACCAAGAGTGGAGATCAAGTCTATCTACTTCTACTTGAAGGCACCCTCAACTTTTGGCATGGAATGCAAACTCCAGAAGTTGTTGGGGAAAGAAGAGCTATCCCATTCATTAGTTCAAACAAATTCTGCTATTTTGCTATGCATTGCTACATTATGGAAATCCAAAATTTATACCCACAGGAGGACCACAGGCTAAACAAGTCACTTAGAAACAACTGTCACATCAAATTATCCTTAATCTGGAGAAGTGCTAGCTTCTCCCAACACCCTACCCATGGGGCACAACGCAAGGCTTCTTATGTGTTTACTTTAAACTTTGTTTGGCATTCATGCTTTCTAGGATAAAATAGTTTATCTGGATTTGCAAAATCATTTCCTGTCGTTCCAAGATCAAGCACCATCTTGACTGTAAACACGGACTCTTCTGTCTGCCCGAGCAACTTAGAGGGCACCAATTCAGGTTTCCCTTCCGACTGTGACCAGGAAGAGGCCCAATAAATATTTCAGACATGAAAGGATTGTTATAACAAAGGGGTCTTAAAATCCTCCTGGGTTATCTGAACAGCTTTCCGTTTCATTTTGTTTTCACCTCTACCCCACTGAAATTGGAAGAGATTTTTTTTTTCCTCAGGATGAAACAAAAGTTTATGCATAGAAAGGCTGAGATTAGAAAATAAAATGAAAAACAAAGGCAACAAAACTAAGGGTTTAGATATGAAGGGAGAGAGAAAGCTATGTGAAGATGATGATCTGACCACAGGCCAGCCTTGGTAATTCCCAATCAGGATGTACCTCCTGATAGCAAACAATTCCTGCCTCAATGACAACTCCATGTATTTATGTCATAAACACAATCCCATCAAAGCAAGTATTACACACACCTTACTGTCGCATGGCGAATGCTGCCTGGCTTCCAAGATAAGCTTTATGGAGAGTGAAGAGGAAGGGACAAAAGAAACAGGTGAGAGGCCTAGGGAAAACACTTCCCTTAATCCTTTGATGTCACCAAAGTGATCGGTGATGAAAGAAGCATCATTCTTACTCCTCCCCGCCACTTCCTTAGACTGAAACCAGAGGCCAAATATCATCCAACATGGCTCTCCCTTTAAGGAGATGACTTTCTAAGATCATCAAACCAAAACCCAAAGCAGAGGACAGTGGATGTGTTATCTGGGCAAGGTTGTAAGGCATTTCTCCAGCTTTATTTCTTCAAAGTTGCTCATAATGAGCGCCATTCTGAACCAAGAGACTTTATTTTCTTAATCTTCTCTAGATTAAAAAAGGGGAAATGATAACCACCTTGATATTGTTACAGAAGCCTGACAGCCCAAGGTAATTGATGAGAGGTTTAACTTTATAAAAAGTATACATTGACAATGGAGTGTTTAGCTCAATTAGAGATAACAATATCTGGCCCGAAAGAAAAAAATCACAGCATAACAAAAGCATCTGGACAATTAAATGAGTCGAAGATATATATATTGGTTGTTCTTGTTGTTTAGTTGCTCAGTCATGTCTGACTCCTTTACAGCCCCATGGACTATAGCTCACCAGGCTCCTCTGTGCATGGGATTCTCTAGGCAAGAATACTGGAGTGGATTGCCATTTCCTTCTCCAGGGGATCTTCCCAACCCAGGGATAGAATCTGAGTCTCTTTTGTCTCCTGCATTGGCAGGTGTCTTCTTTACCAGTAGCACCACCTGGGAAGGCCAGAGATATATATATTCAGTTCAGTTCAGTTCAGTTACTCTTTCTGTCCAACTCTTTGCGACCCCATGGACTGCAGCATGCCAGGCTTCCCTGTCCCTCATCAACTCCTGGAGCCTACTCAAACATGTCCATGGTGATGGCCATGGACGGTGGACATCAGGTCCACCGCATCGGTGATGCCATCCAACCATCTCATTCTCTGTCGTCCCCTTCTCCTCCCATCTTCAGTCTTTCCCAGCATCAGGGTGTTTTCTAATGAGTCGGTTCTTCGCATCAGGCGGCCAAAGTATTGGAGTTTCAGCTTCAACATCAGTCCTTCCAATGAACACCCAGGACTGGTCTCCTTTAGGATGGACTGGTTGGATCTTCTTTCTGTCCAAGGGACTCTCAAGAGTCTTCTCCAACACCACAGTTCAAAAGCATCAATTCTTTGGTGCTCAGCTTTCTTTAGACTCCTACTCTCACATCCATACATGACTACTGGAAAAACCATAGCTTGGACTAGATAGACCTTTGTTGGTAAAGTAATGTCTCTGCTTTTTAATAAGCTGTTTAGGTTGGTCATAGCTTTTCTTCCAAGGAGCAAGCGTCTTTTAATTTCATGGCTGCAGTCACCATCTGCAGTGATTTTGGAGCCCAAGTAAATAAAGTTTCTCACTGTTTCCATTGTTTCCCCATCTATTTGCCATGAAGTGATGGGACCAGATGCCATGATCTTAGAAGAAATGGAGTGGCCCTCATAGTCAACAAAAGAGTCCAAAATGCAGTTCTTGGGTGCAATCTCAAAAAGACAGAATAATCTCTGTTCGTTTCCAAGGCAGACCATTCAATATCACAGTAATCCAAGGCTATGCCCTGACCAGTAATGCTGCAGAAGCTGAAGTTGAACAGTTCTATGAAGACCTATAAGACCTTCTAGAACTAACACCCAAAAAAGATGTCCTTTTCATTATAGGGGACTGGAATGCAAAAGTAGGAAGTCAAGAGCTACCTGGAGTGACAGGCAAATTTGACCTTGGAGTACAAAACAAAGCAGGTCAAAGGCTAACAGAGTTTTGCCAAGAGAACGCACTGGTCATAGCAAACACCCTCTTATAGCAACACAAGAGAAGACTCTACACATGGACATCACCAGATGGTCAACACCGAAATCAGATTGATTATATTCTTTGCCGCCAAAGATGGAGAAGCTCTATACAGTCAGCAAAAACAAGACTGGGAGCTGACTGTGGCTCGGATTATGAACTCCTTATTGCCAAATTCAGATTTAAGAAATATATATATCACAAAATTATTTTAGGCTTAGTTCTGTGAAGGACCCTGAGGGGAGGGGCATAAGAAGTACATGATCTCTCTGCTCTAAGGACTGACCTTCCTGTTAGAATAATACTTAGGCAATAAAATGAAGTAATATGAGGCAATACATGATTACACTTTTAAAACAATGCGGAAACAATACACACAATCAGACTTCCTTCAGAAAGAAAACAGTTCTTTGGATTTGATCATTGCAATGAGATTATCATGTAGATCTCAAGCTACAGGCTCAGTCCTTTAAATTATAAATTATTCTAGATAAAGTATACTTCTTTATCTTAAAATACAACGTTGGGCTTTCTTTCTCCTCCAAACTGTTATTTAATTGTTTGGGGAAGGTTTTATTTTTCTTTCTCTCTAGAGTTTTCAAGTACATATTTAATATCTTTAACTTTATTCAACTATTTGAAAATAATCTAACCTGAAATAACATCAATAATAAAATTGTATTCTCCCCCTTGAACAAAGTCAGTTTGAGCTGAACTGTGAAGCCTCACATTAAACCATTTAATAATGTTTAATTACAGTTCTAAATAAGGTTAAATTAGATATAGGAAGTAACATGGAAACAAAGCCAATTATTCATCATTCTAACAGCCATTTTCTACAGAAAAAATGGAAGGTCAACAAGCAATCATAGAGAAAATGAACTGAACAGTTGAAGATGATGTGGTAGTAAACTATATACCCAACCCTCCCAAAAATCACTGACACAGTCGTAAAGGAGGCTCATGTTATTCAGACCAGCTGTCCACACTGATCAAATCCTACAGACAGCTCCTTACAACAGGAGTCATTCAATAAATATTTATGAAATTGAGCTGAATACTCAACTCTCCACTTTAAGCAGTTATACCCTAAATCATGAGATGAATCAGACAGCACATGCAGAAGTGCATTTGAAATTCATTTAATAATAGCTAAGGTTTATATAAGCAATAGTTGATTATTAGGAACTTTCACTCAGAAATTGCCTCACTTGCCCCTACAGAGCCCTGTGAGGTGATTAAGAGGTCATTACCGCCTCACATTAATGAAGAAGAAACCTGAGTCTCAGGGAAGTTAAATGGCTGCTCCCCTGAGGTCGCCCCCGTGTAAACGGGCTGGCTGGAACCACCACCAGGGCTTGCTGAGCTGCTAAAGCCACCCCGCCTGTGCCTGTGTAACTCAGTTCATCAGAAGCACACGTACATGAAATGTTTTCAACCTTTCCAAATAACTGTCACCAACTGCTCTGCGGACAACTACCTCCACCCCCTTTCCCAGCTACGAAGCATGTCCTTTAATCACATCTCAGTCCAGTTCCCTAATGTCTCACCCCCTTTTAGTTAATGAAGTCTCATTTCGGCTAGCTCCCTTCCTTCCCAGAACAGGCAGTGAAGGGTAACCCAGGGCGTGGTGTTGGGGCGCAGAGGGCAGCCCTGCCGATGCACGGCGGCGTGGCCATCCCCTCTCGTGGGCCAGCAGGGTGGAGGGCTGCTAGGGCCTTGTGGACGCCTCAATGGGAGGTGCCAAGGGCAAGTTCTGCCAGGGGGCCCCAGGCGGGCGTGTAAAGCCTGGTCTGATCTCGGCAGAGTGCCACTGCGGTCCAGGAAACGCACCTCTCCCATGTGGCTTTTGCGATGCCCAGGCAGCTGGGGGCCCAGGCTCGGAGAACTGGACCCTGTGGCCCTCGTTGGAGATGAAAACTCCTCCACCAGCCTAGTCTCCCAGCCACCCCATCACTCCGCTTCTCCCGGGCCTCTTGCTCGAGTTCCCAGTCAGGACAGATGTCAGTCTTGCCTACTTTCAGACATCCACGAAATTCAGATCAAAATCTCTTGAAGTCTGCGTGACTTCAGCACTCACCTCTGATTTTTATCCCCTGAACACCAGCGCTGCCAGGTAACCTCTGAGGGTAGAAAAGGACCTCAGGGAATGCCCCCATGCTGACCATATGCTAGTGTGTGTGGACATGGACGTGAGATGGAAGAAGTGTTTACCTTTCTGCATTTATTGTTTCAGCTTTGCTTCTAGGCTTCACCACGTGCGTGGCACAAAACAGGCTCTCAACAAATTATTTGTTTCAAAGCTATGTGACTCTTACCTAGATGAGTTTTGTAAAACCTGCTTTTAAAGAACGTGACATAATTGCATTCATTTTTTATACTCTACACTTCTATCCTTTCACTGTGGATTTGAAGTGACCTTTACAATAGTAAGTAAACTTTTGCAGCTCTTTGAGTTAAAAATAATTGCATCAGGTGTTATTAAAGTTAGCATAGTGTAAACCACAAGTTCCAGGATATGTATACAGTCTTACTCAAATGACAGTTATGAGCTGTTAAAACTTCATTGTAGTCATAGTATCGTAAACTTTCATTCCCACAGCACTTACTGTGTGTCAGACTCTATTCTAAATGTTTCAGGAATGCTAACTCAGTTATAAGTTTCAAATCATGTCATCCTCAGAAGCTGTGGAGATAGACAACTTTATATCTCCATTTTACAGATGAGAAAACTGAGGCTAAAGACTCATGGCTAGAAAGAGCAAGATTTGACTCTAGGGGTTGTACCACTCTTAACCACCACCCAATATTGTTTCTCTGACTTTATGCTTCTGGAGAACATAAAACATCTCACTTTAATTTCTATCAGCTCTAGTCACAGAATTGCTAGCACTTATGAAAGCCTCACACTTTTACAAAACTGCTGAGTAGGAGCTTTAAGAGTGTCATGTCACTTAACCTCAAAGTCTGCATCCCCTAAGCCTACCCACAAGCTAGATGCAACTCCACTTTACAAATGTGGAAACTGAATCTCTAAGATGTTAAATTCCTTGGCTAAGTTCATGATATTAGTAAGTGTCAAAGTGAGGCCGCAAACCTATGTCAGCCGACACCAGATTCTGTGCTGTAAACCATGACACTTTGGGTTCTATTCAAAGTGAACTAAATTAGGTTTAAACACAACCCAAGTCCCAGCCACCTGGAACTGTCACCTATGTTATTATCAAGTCAGCGGTTACAAACGGATGACTCTGCGTTCCAGGCCCTCTGGTGAAGCACATAAGATCCAACAGCACAAAGCCCATGCTGCATGTGCTCATGGCCCTCCAGTGGGGCTGAAGAGTGACAGTTTCCTTGAATCATGCAAGCTAGTACTCAGGTCCTTCCCAGTCCACTTCACCCAGCTCTGCCAGCTGCCTGGCACCTGTAGGCATTTGAGTTCCCAATCCTTAACCTAGAGATGCTCAGGCCAGTACTGTTTCATGGTACTAGTGACCATTGCAAACTGGTGCAGAATATAAGCTGACTGGTTGGGAGAGACCTGATGCTGGGACAGATTGAAGGCAAAAGGAGAAGAGGGCAGTAGAGGATGATATGGTTACGTGGCATCACGTGAATTTGAGCAAACTCCGGGAGAGGGTGGAGGACAGAGAAGCCTGGCATGCTACCGTCAGTGAGGTCACAAAGGTTGGGTATGACTTAGCGACTGAACAACAACAAGCAGAATATGAAATACTTTCTTACCAATTGGGCATAGTTTCCTACTACTATATAGTAGGAAATATTATATAGCAGACATTTGGAGTGAGGAAGTTCCAATTTCTGTGCCCCTTTGTCATTAGGCCAACTCTATTTTACAATCCCACATCAAGAGTCTAGGGGATGGCTCCTGGCAACAGATGCATGGCACTAACTCTGCTCTCTGGGGAAAAGTATTCCTCTAACATAGGGCTAAAGTCAACCTCCTTTTGCATGTGTGGGCTCGGCAGTCTTATTTCTCTCTCTGTAGACTGTCACCATACAGATACGTAAGCCTTCCAGGCCTTCTCTTTTCCTCAGAACTGGGAGGGGTAAAGGCTATTCTGTACTGTCAGCATGATTCATGTGCTAACGTGGGGAGGTACTCATCTGAAAAGAGAAACTTGGCTTCCACAGAGCTCCAGATAAGACCTAGGATGTGTTGAGCAAAGACAAAAGAGGGAGAAGGGACACCTAGTCTCTGCAAAACAGAGATCCGCTAAACATGATAAGGCTGGACAGACAGGGGATTTCTACACGAATGCTGGCTATCTGAACACCACGTGCCTGTCAGAAACAGATTTGGGGGCCAGAAAAAAATAATAAGTTTCCTCATCCTGACACATTTTGGAAACAAGCCAATAGGGAAACAGTCTCATCGTTGAGATATTTTCCTTTTTTCAACACTATGAAAATTAACAGAATATTCTGACACTTTATTTCTCTAGGCTATAAATTTGTATGTGGGTAGTCTTCCTTTCCGGGTATAGCATCCTTAGAATTCAACTTATTACTGACTTGGACAACAACAGAAGACTTTTTGTTTGTTCATATAACAAACATCCAAGTAGTTCTGGCTTTAAGTGCGGCTGGATCCCGATACTTGTGTGGTGTCATCAGGAATTAGTATCCGTCCATCCCTGGCTCTGTTCTCCTTTATGTTGGATGTCTTCTCTGGCAGGCTCTCCTCCCGTGGTAGCAAGATGACTTCCAGCAGCTCTGGGCGTGCGTGCCGCCAGCTTAGCAATCCTAGCAGAGAGAAACGATCTCTCTCCCAAGCATCTTAGCAAGAGGTCCAGGGCTGTCTCTGTTTGCTCTGGCATCAGTCAAGGGTCAACCTCAGTATTAGTTACCGTGGCCGAGGGATGCAGTGTTCTCATTGGTTGGATCTGAGTTCCCACCAAAGCCAGAGGGTTGTGTCTTTTCCATCCAAACCATAAGAGCAGGGTCGGGGACATGTGATTTCCTTGAAGAAGGAGATGGACACTCTGTAGAAAAAGTGCACTGGGCAGGCGGACCACAGATGGTCTCTATAACATTCAGGGCTTGGAGAGGTTTCATTAATTCATTTTTCCTCTGGTCCCTCTCTCAAATATTGAGTTCCTTAGCTTCTTAGTCCAACCCACAAATAAACCAGAAAAGTAAAAATTATTATTTTCATTAGATCACTGCACCAAATATAATAAAATGAGAGCCAATATATCAACCAAAGAACTCTTTGCCTAAGATTTCCTGGCTAGTCTTACAGACCCAAAAGTTATCTCCAGGTAATAATAAGCATCAAAACATTATTCACCCAAACTCCCACATATTAATTCTGAGGCTTCCACATTACTCATACAGAGCCAACTCTTTATTATTAAATGCATAGAATATGAGAAACCATGGATAAAACCCAAAGTCTTGTTTTAGCCAACAGCCTCAGCCTCTTTCCCAGATGGACCTTCACCCCAGCTGCAGGGAGCAACCGCACTGACTAATTTGACTTTCGCATCTGGTGGAACTGCTCCCACACATACCTAGATAAGTCATCCACTCCTCGACACACTTCACAGAGTCTGATTAATTCCTATCAACTTACCCCCAATGCAAAAGGGGAGCACTTTATCATTTTGGCAAAAAGACTCAATTAACCGAGACTCAAAAAGCCAATAGTGAAAATCAAGTCCAAAGGGTGACATTTTAAACTGAATTCCTTCCTGCCCTACCCCCATCTCCTACATTCCCAACCCTCTTTCCTCCCATCCTTATAATAGAAAATCACTCCTTTCTCCTCTGGCCTTAATTATTTCCCAAGTTTCTGTAACCACCAAAGCATAAACTGACCATCAGGGAGAGGCGGTAGATGAGAAATGGCAAAGGCAGAAGAGAGAAACTTGAGGCAGGAGGATGCAGAGGAGCCCACTGGCCAGAGATGCTGCATGGGATGTGAACGGGATTTTCCAGCGGAAGGCAACGCAGAAGGGTTGCCTGTGGAGTCCCACTTAGTGGTCAGTGTTATTTCACGTTAAGATTCTCCTTACTCCATTCACTCCAAGGGCCAGACAACCTTGTTTAATCATTTAGAAGCCTTCTCCTTGCTCTCTTTTGGAAGCCTTTGGACATGGAGCCGATTTAATTGCCAACACACTGTCCCGTCTCTGTCCTGGTCTGTGCGGGGCCACTGCCCCCACCGATACTGACTCAGGCCTCCTGTGTGCCAGGCACAGTGTCAGATGCGGGGCATGAATTATTTGGTTTGATCCTCACAGTAATTCCACAGAATGGGACACTTTTGTTATCCCCATTTTCCAGATGAGGAAATTTTCTTAACTTGCCCAAGGTTAATCTATTAACAAGTGAGAGGGCAGTAACAATACACAAAAATGGAGAGAAGAAAGCAGAAACCTAGAAAATCTATGTATTACGTAATTGGTTGTTCCATGATCAGACTGTGATTATATTTTTAAGTACAGTTATGATCCTCTTAGAATGTCCACTAAGCAAATACTTGATAAAATATTGTATAGACTGTATTCTTTGATGTAAGTCTTATTAAAACATTAGGAATAAGTAAAACTATAGGGGGGATTAGATAAAGGTGGTCAAAAGGTAAAAACTCTCAGTTTTAAGATAAATAAATACTAGGGCTGTAATGTACAATGTGGTTAATATGATTAACACTGCTCTATATGACATATGGAAGTCTTAGGTGAGAAAATCCTCAAAGTTCTCATCATGAGGAAAAAAATTGTTTTTCTTATTCTTTTATTTCGTATCTATGAGATGATGGATACTCACTAAACATGTAGTAATCATTTCATGATATATGTAAGTCAAATCATTATGCTGTACATCTTAAACTTATATAGTACCATATGTCAGTTATATCTCAATAAAACTAGAAGGGTTACCCTGGTAGCTCAACGGTAAAGAATTCACCTGCCCATGCAGGAGACATAGGTTTGATCCCTGAGTTGGGAAGATCCCCTGGAGAAGGAAATGGCAACCCACTCCATCATTCTTGCCTCGGAAGTCCCATGGACAGAGGACCCTGGCGGACTGTAGTCCACGGGGTCACAAAACAGTCAGGCTCAACTTAGTGACTAAACAGCAAAGACTAGAAGAAAAAATCCTATAGGAATCATTTTTCAGGATCAGCATATTCTAGTTACACTGAATTCCAAAGAAATACTGGGTTTTTTCCTAGGAGCACAAATCCCTCTCTTATCTGAGACCGAACAGAGACCCCATGACGTGACTGGCCTGGTGATTTAAGCTTAAATTCTGACTCCCGAGAAGAAACCACATGCACACACAAAGCCATTGCAATCACAGCACTGAAAGTTAGTGTGCAGTGGGATTCATACAAGATATGGATCCAGGAATTTCAAGTACTGATTAGCCGTGGGACTCAGGACACATCTCCCAACGTTTACCGGTTATGAGGACAACTATGATACCCATGCATGAGGTTGCTGTAAAGGTTCAATATGATGGTGAAAGGGAAAATATGCTACCAACTTCTAAGTGCTCAGAAAATAAATTTAATTGAAATCTGACATACACTATTCTCTGACCCAGCAATCCACTTGTAGGAGATAAGCTTCAGATAGAAAAGCAAAAGGACATAAAGATGTAGGTTCATAAAGATGAACACAGAAGGGCTCATTAAGTGTTGAAATTACAAAGAAGTAAAAAATCAGAAAGGCCGACAAGTCATGGTCCATCAATGGCACAGTGGCTGCAAATTGAGCGGGGATCTGAGCTGACTTGCCTGAGCTGGGGTCCTGGATGCACTAATGTTTATGAACCTGGGCACATCACACAGCTTCTCAAGGCCTCAGGCTCCTCCCTCCATAAAATGGGAATAAGTGGTTACCCCAGAGCTTGTTGTGAGGATTATAGTTAATTCTTGAAAATGCTTAGAAGAATAAATACTCATAAAACAATAAATAAACAATAAAATTTGCTAAATGTCACTTTGTAACCTTTCTTTTTTAAAAAAAGAATAATTCCAAGTGCTGATATAGAAAATCGAGTTAAAAAACAGCAAATTACATCCTGTTCTGTTTAACAAAGTAGATGTGTGTGTGTGTGTGTGTGTGTAATTGCACACTTAACAAAACAAATGAGAGGAATATACAACTTTTTTCTTGACAATGTTACCCCAGGGACATGGACTGAGAAAGCTGAAGAAGACATTCTTCTTAGAGTTTGTTTAAGTGGTCAGAATATGAGTAATTTTTTATCGTCTTTAAATATTTTTCAAAGAAATAAAACCATTAATGTTACCTGAATCTATTGCTCCATTGGAAAGGAACTTCCTCCTTTCATATGGGAACACTGCAAAACAGATGCTAAGGCTTCTGGTTCTCTGAAGGGTCTGAGGAGCTAGAAAGAGGGGCTCCAGAGGAGTTGGTCAAACATGTCACAAAGTCCAGGAAAAATTATGCATTTGCCAGTAGGAAGGCAGCTTAGTATAGCTTAAGCATCGTGTGTCTCTGCTTCCGCCCCAAATTATACTAATTCAGCGTGATAACACTGATTACATCAGGCTGATGAGATATTCAGAGGGGTCGTTTTATTCTTTACAAATTATGATTAATTATAAAAACAACTCTTGGCTGAATAAATGTTGCTAGTCATACAAAGTCTTTCAAAACACAGAATTCAGAGGATTAAAAGATGGAAGACCAACAGGTCAACAGACCTTCGCTGTCTGCTATCATTTTTAAGATGTTTCAAAAACCTCCAGGATGTTGCCTTCACCAAAACGGATGAAAGCATTCTCTCTGATACTAAGAACTCCTTAAAGGCTTCAAGTCAGGCAGCAGTTTTCACCAATTAACAACTTGATGGTCTCCAGGTCCAATGTAACTGCGCTAATCGCTCACTTATTTTCACCAGATAGGGAGTGGTTAGTAATACCCTTCAGCTGAACTGTCCATCTCTCCTAAGTCACCTCTGGCCCCTCTTTCCACCGTGGCCATGGCCTGGCCTCTGCCGGGTAAGCCCAGCGCGTCTGAACGTTTAGTCATCACTTCAGAGCCACTCTTCCAGGAAAAGGCTATTGTTCCCTTACTTCCTGATCACTTACTTCCCGTCTTTTTTTTTTTTTTTTTTCAGAAGGGAAAGAATAAAGCCCCTTCTAAAATCAGAGGATTCTGCTCAATTTCATAATTATAGTTCATTGGATTATAATTATTTACTTGATTTGGCCATCTAAACACACCAATACTAGCCTACCCTAATCAACAGTGTCTGAGCCACGGTCAACTGCCACACGAATGCCTGATACAAGTATCACCTTTTCAAAAATTCACAAGTTCATGTGGCTTACAACTGATTTTGCTCCAAGACGTCAAAGAAAGCTTGTAAGAGACTTCACGTTATCAATACAACCCCCTGACCCATTTGATGAGGAAGATAATCAGGTACACAAAGGGTCAACCTCTCTGTTGACTGAAAAGGAGGTGGCAGGCCCATGAAAACCTGGAAATGCCTCCCCACCTCTCTGCTCCTGCCCTTCCCCCGACTCACACGAAGATAATAACTGGGTCAGAAAACTAAGTCTCACTGTCCGGAGGGACTGAGTCACTGGGAGGGGAAAAAAGAAGAGGTGGGGGCTCAGGAAACCAAGAACCTGGGTTTGAATCCTGGCATGCACGCGCGCACACACATACATATACACACATGCACACAAACACACACTTGCTTAAGGGCTTGAGATATATGCCATCCCAATTAATTTTTACATCCCCCCATCGGGTAGGCACTTTTATCCTCCCCGCTTTACATAGTAACACACTTGTCTAAGTTCACACAGTAAAGCAGCTGACTCACACTTGTCTGATAGCAAAGTTGCACCACCAACCCCTCTATTTGTGGTGTGACTTCTGTGAGTCACCCAACCATGCTGAACCTCAGCATCCTCATCTGTAAAATGGGAATAATAAGGCATATAAAATCTGCTTCCGTATTGAGTTGAGAATGAAAGGAATTTGTGTGTATAAAGTATTCACCATACACAGAGGTGCATTTCTCCCCACCTCTGCTTTAGTTTCTGTGCATGCTGCAGTCACGTCCAGCTCTTTGCAGCACTGTGGACTGTGGCCTACCAGGCTCCTCTGTTCATGGGATTCTCCAGGCAAGAATACTGGAGTGGGTTGCCTTGCCCTCCTTCAGGGGCTCTACCTGACCCAGGGATCAAACCTACATCTCCTGTATCTCCTGCATTGCAGGCAGATTCTTTTCTGCTGAGCCACTGGGAAAGCTCCCAACTTTAGTTTGCTTCTAGGTAAAATGCTTACATCACCAGGCTATTGTAAGATTTTAATGAGAAAATATACAAAAATGCCTTGGAAATGATAACTTGCTATATAACATTAGTAATTATTATTCTTAGATATATTTTAAACAAAGATACTTGACCAGGTAGTCTAACCTAAGCATGTAGTTTGCCAATTATCAGACTGACAAAGATCCAAATGTTTGATATTACATATATTGGGGAGGTAAGGAGCATGAGCAAGTTTATGGGTGTATAAATAGTCACATTATGAGGAGACAAATGACATTTGTCAAAATTAAAAATGCAAATAAAGATGCTTTGATCTAGCTTATCCAATTGCATCAGTGTGGTAATATAAAAGGCTACTTATTATGGCATCATCTGTAGAAACTGGGGGAAAAAACTTGAAACAACCCAAGTGTCCACCACTTTAGGGCTGAAATATAATGCAAGCTGCAAATGTGAGCCATATATGTTAATTTAAAATTTTCTAGTTGCTACAAAGTAAAAAGGAACAGGTAAAATGCACTTAAGAATGTCCAAAATATGATCACTTCAAAATGCACTCAATACAAAAATTATATATGAGGTATTTTGCATGCTCTCTTTTTAAGTCTAAATCGTGGCGTGGGTTCTACCCTTAAACACACGGACTAGCCACCTTTCCTGCGCTCAGCACAGCTACACACACACTGACCCACACAGCAGCATGTCCTTATGGACATTGCAGGTATAGTTACCTCCCAAATCACCTGATAACAACAACAGTTACCTCTAGGAAAGAAGAACCTCTCTGGGAATGGGGGTGAAAGGGAAAATTAATTTTCACTCTATGCCTTTTCATGTTTTCTTAATTTCATGCCTTGGGCATGTATGGCTTTTTCAGAATAAAACAAATAAAGTAAATTTTTACAGTAATTCTTTACAGCAACTTTTTAATCACCCTGGCTTACAGTTAGGGACAGATGATTCATACAACATGAAGACAATCATCAGTGATGACTGACTCCTATTCCTTTCCCTCTTGTCATTATTTAGCAATTTAAAGAATCTGTCAGAGAGGTGACAGGAGAGCCATGGTTTGCTACTAACAGAATGGTGTCAGGCTGGGAAATATTTTTAAAGTGTGGAAGTCAGTCAAATTAGAAAGGGGGGTTTATTACTAATTTACTGCCTAGTAAGTGAAATTCACAATAATCCACCTGGTGGGGATTCTCTCAAACAAGCTCACTATGAGTTCAGAGAAACCTCACGGCAGGTCACAGAGCAGGAAATCGTGGGGGGTACATGAAGGCAAAGACAGGAAGAAGGGAACAGGAAAGACAGGTGAAGAAAGATGAGGTTTCCATAAACAGGAAACAACCGTATGGCCTCTTTACCTCTTAAATCTTATGTGGAGACAAGCCGAGAACCCCACTTCCAATCAGGAGAGAGGACTTGACTTCTTCCGTCTGGCTTAGCCTGGTAAATACTCAACTAGATTCAAGTGAGGTAAATAACACCCCTTCACTTCCTTCACTGTGGGGCAACCAGGGGAGAGACAGAATAGGGTGGATTGGTGGGTTGAAAGGAAGGGGACAATGGATGTGCCATGAGGATTTCACAGAAGTCAGGAGGACATGGGATCAGGAAAGCAGTAATCAAGAAGACAGCTATGGCTGTTCTCAAAGACTTAGCCACCAGGACATTTACCAAGGCTTTGCTCATGACCGGGAAACACACCCCAGTATTTTCATACGGGGATTACTTGTGGAATAATTCAGGGGGAAAGCAAATTATAGAATAGGACATTGTAATTCCACTCAAAAATAATTCTACATGCACAGATATATACACCTACACACGCACATGTGACCAGACTGGACAGATATTTATTAAAAAGGGAAGAAGTGGGAACCTAGATGTCAATTTTCCCTTTTAGATCATTTGTATTTTCCAGATATTTCAATAATGAGGACACATTCATTAACAACAATATAAAGCAGGGTCAGAAATGTACCTCATAGCCTTTAGATATACAGAGAAGAGGTAATTTCCTTATTCGATCTGTAACTAATTCTTTAAAATAACCACTTATTAGAAGAGAAACATTACCTTTTCATCCTTTCTACTTTAAAATATAGTTCATTCAGTACATTAAATAGCCTCTTCAATATACTCATGGTCCAGTATGGTAGTCACTAGCCATGGGTGGCTGCATAATTTTAAGTGTTAATTAACTCATATTTAAAATTCAGTCACCCACACCACTGTATGATTTGATTTCCCTTTTAATTCTTTAAAATAATTCTCACAAAACTACAAAATAAGGTTTATTTTCACTGCCCTTTACTCAGAAATATTTTGGCTTTCTTCCCAGACATCCTTAGAGATAAAATAATTAAAAGCTGATTTTTATCTTGTATGTGTTCAATGATTTTTAAAATGTAAAACTAGATACATTGTTGTTTAGTCACTAAGTTGTTTCTCTTTTGCAACCCCATGGACTGTAGACCGCCAGGCTCCTCTGTCCATGAGATTTCCAGGCAAAAATACTGGAGTGGGTTGCCATTTCCTTCTCCAGAGGACCTACCCGACCCAGGAATCGGACCTTTGTCTCCTGCATTTCAGGTGGATTCTTCTCTGCTAAGCCACCAGGGAAGCTAAAAAAATAAACAAAATAATAAAGATTCAAGGATTATACACAAATAACTTTATGTTCGGGTATAAGGATTTTAAATCATACTGTTACCTATTTTAAGTTCTCCATTTATATTGTTGTTTTTTTTAACAATAAAAATAATGGTTAGAATTGAAAAAAAAATTCATTTCCTCAGAGTCTCTAGCCACACTTCAAGTGTTTAATAGCCACATGTGGCTCATGGCAGCCATACTGGACATTTAGAATGTCTGCATCACTGCAGAATGTTCTGTTGAACGGTGCCACTCCAGACAATGTTCAGGCTCAGAGTTCTCAGTCATTCAGCGCCTCCCTGACTGGACAGGGTCTGGGTGAGGTTTCAAGGTGGTCTGCGTGTATGGAGCAAGGGGTGTGACTTCTCCTCCTCCAGGCCTGTGACCTGGAGCTGGTCTTCAGTGAGCCCAGGCTGTGTCGACTGTGGGGTCCCTCAGCAGCCATCAAATGCTCATACAAACATCCCCCCAACTCACCTTCCTGATTTCAGAGTCCTACGGAGGCCGAGCCTCTGTTCCTTCCACTGACACGATCCTCCAGCCCATGAGGAGGCCTGAGAGGGCTCAGGAGGAAGCCTGCTAGCGTCTCAGTTAACCGCCTTCCGTGACCTACTCTGCAGTCCAGGTCCATGGAACTTTCTGGACTTCCCACCACTCCAGACTCAGTGGGAGCCCTGTTCCACCAGAGCCTCCCCCAGATCTTAAGTCCGAAGGCTGCCCAGGTTTTCCAGAGTCTGAGGCACTGAGGAGACGAAACTGTAGTCTCTCTGCAAACTCTCTCTCGGCAGACTACAATGGTCTCAGGCTGTGCTCACAAACCATGGCAGGGCCCCAGCCCTCAGACGCCCTAAAACTCCTCTGGCTGAATTTAACATATATCCTCCCACAGAAGCTTCAGCCCAGAGTGGGACAGGTTCCTGTTTCTCTCCTCTCTACTCTCTTCCTTTCCTCTCCGCCCATTTCTCTTCTTCCTGTCACTCCTTGGGGCTGGAAAGGAGTGGGATATTCATTTACAACCCAGTGTCCTGTGACAGGGGCATCCCAAGTGGCATTGGTGGGAAAGAACTCACCTACCAATGCAGAAGACGCCAGAGATGTGCGTACGATCCCTGAGTCGGGAAGATCCCCTGGTGGAGGAAGGACATGGCAACCCACTCCAGTATTCTTGCCTGGAGAATCCCATGGACAGAGGGCTACAGTCCTTAGGGTTGCAAAGAGCTGGACATGACTGAAGCAATTTAGCACGAATGCATGTTGTATGGCAGAGTTACTAACCAGGCTTTCTCACCCCTAGTCAAGAAAGCAAGGCCTTTTCCTTTGAGTATTTTAGGGGGGGAATGAAATTTAAAAAAGCCCTCCTCAAAACAACAGATATCTTTTATTTGCAACGTCAGGAGGGATTGCTACTTGCACCTTTGTCTTTATATTTTTTTATGTAAGATTTCTAATCCACACCCTCCCCTGGTGTTTTTCCCCCCCACCCACCAAGGCAGATGAATCTCCTGCTTGTCCCACCAGGGTCAAGGTTATTTCCTCAGAAAGATGAGCATTAAAAAGCACATGAAGAAGTTCCCAATCATCATACCAGCTATGAGGAGGAGGAAAAATGTTAATTAAAATGTTTTATTACAATTGCTGGCTTAGACTAATCAGAAACTGTCTTTAGAGAGAAGGTAATTACCAAGGCCACATTTTTGGATATAACTGGGGAGAGGTCAAAGATGCTTTAAAAAATGGACGTTAAAGGGCTGACACCCCAAGTCTTCACCACACTCCTAGCTCTGTGACATTGAGCAAGTTGCTTTACCTCTCTCGGCCTCAGTTTCCTCATCCATAAAATGGAAATACTAATCATGCTATGGTGCATTATTGTGAAAATTCAGTGAGACTGCATTTGTAAAATATGATGTCTACAGCATAGTAGTTGTTCAGGAAATACCCCCACAATAATACTACAGCCAGAGAGAGTAACAAAGCATCAGCAGAGGAAATCTTGTAATAGGGAGTAAGAGTATTAGCCTAAAGCCTGCTTTGGGGCCCAGAGTTATGGTTTAAAAAGGTTTTAAGTGTAACCATTAAAGTAAACCTTGTTTATCTCCAGAGAAGGGGAACTCGCCACTAACAAAGGCAAATGATGTTCTTTTTTCGAGTTCTGATGATTCTAATCCTCTTCCTTACATTATGCATTACTTCCTCTCCTTACTACTTTCCCCTCATTTGTTCTTTTAAAAAAATTCATGATAATTCAAACAACACAGCAGTCTGTAATATAAAACATTACAAAAGTTTATAAAGAAAAACTCTCCCACTACACTCTGCCAAATTCTACACTGAAGCTTCTCCCACTACATTCTGCCAAACTCTACTCTCCAAAAGTATCTCCTCTTAACAATGGTTTTTCCATTCTACTTACTCAGACATTGTCTATGTATACACAGTTATATAGGTATACATTTTTATGTAAATAAGATCAAACTCTATACATAGTTCTGCCACCAGCTTTTTAAAAAGTCAGCAGTGTATTATAGATGTAGTCCCATATCCTGACACAAGAATTGACAGCACTGTGTGGACGGGTCATGATTAATCTAATCGATTTCTCATCAATGGGCCCCTCCCTGGCCCTTGTTTGGCCTTCTGGTGCCACTTGGAAGAGTCTTAGTGGTTTTAAAGCACTTAAAGTCAGCTGTCACACGAGAGCTTTCTCTAAGCTAAGCATCCCAAGTGCCTAATGGTGTTCGCCATAGAACACAGTTCTAGAAACCTCCAAATATGCTGGAGCTTCTCTGAACCTCAAAGAACCAGACAGCATGTCCAGGACAGCTGCCGGGCTGGTATAGAGTACGGGAGGTCATGCCTCTCTTCCTGCCAGGGAGCTTAGGCGCCCACTCATGTGCCAGGCGGCCAGGTTCACTCATCATTCATCGTCCTGTGACTTTCTCTTCTAAACCTGAACACTTTTGAGAGTGGAAAGTGCACTAACTTGATGGGATAAGGAGAAACCAAGACTATCTAAGGTGGAATAGAGAACTTTTCATACAAAAGTTTGTCAGTTAAAACGTGATGGCTTTTCTCTGTCACGCCAACTGCTTTTAAGCTAAGCTCCAAAGCCACAATTTCTCTATCAGAGACAAACTGGCCTCTGTGGGAAGTAGGTTTGATTTTTAAATCTAATTCCTTTTTACAGATGAAGAATCAGGCCCAGACAGGTTATGAAACCTATTTAAGGTCATTTAGTTAATTAATGACATATTTTTTTAAGGAAAAAGAAAAAGGTATGGGGAAATAGGACCAAAATTCTAACCAGCACCACTCATGACACTATGATTATTTTTTTTTTCGGTTTTACTGAGATATAATTGACATTATTGTTATTATTTTAGTCACTAAGTCGTGTCTGACTTTTTTGTGACCCCATGGACTGTAGCCCACCAGACTTCCTTATCCATGGGATTTCCCATGCAAGAACACTGCAGTGGGTTGCCATTTCCTTCTCCAGGGGATCTTCCCGATCCAGGAATCAAGCCTGAGTCTCCTACATTGGCAGGTGGATTCTTTACTATCACTGTACAAATTTAAGGAATGGAGCATAATGATTTGATTTATACATCATGAAATGATTACCATGAATAAGTTTAGTGGACATCTATCATCTCATAAGATACACTATTAAAAAAATAGAAAAAAAAATTGTTGTTCCTTGTGATGAGAACTATTAGGATTTACTCTTAATAACTTTCACATATAATGTACAGCGGTGTTAATTATTTTATTATGTTGTACATTACATCCTTAATAATTATTCATCTTATAACTGCAAGTTTGCACTTTTTGACTACCTTCATCTAATTCCCCTCTCCCCAACCCCAGCCTCTGATCTCTTTTTGTATGAGTCTGCTTAATTTTGAAGTATAATTAACCTACAACACTATGTTAGTTCCTAGTACACAACATAGTGATTCAATATTTCTATACATTTCAAAATTATTACTATGCTAAATCTTGCTGTCATTTGTCATCATAGAAAGATATTATATAATCATTGACTATACTCGCCACATTGTATATTTCACACTTGTGACTCATTTCTTTTGTAATTAAAGCTTTGTGCCTTGATCTCGCTCACCTATTTCTCTCTTCCTCCCAACCTCCTCTCCTCTGGCAGCCACTTATTTGTTCTCTGCATTTATAACTCTGTTTGCACTTAATTATGTTTGTTCATTCTTTTTAGATTCCACATATAAGTGAAATCATACAGTATTTGTCATTCTCTGTCTGACTTATTTCACTTAGCATAAACTCTCTAGGCCTACCCATGTTGTTGCAAATGGCAAGATTTCATTCCTTTTATGGCCGAGTAATACTCCATTGTATGTATACATATATACCACATCTTCATTATCAATCCATCAATTGATGGATACTCAGTTGCTTCCACACCTTGGCTAATGTAAATAATGCTGCCATGAACATAGGGCTCCAGGTGTTTTTTCAAGTTAGCATTATTGTTTTCTTCAGATAAATACCCAGAAGTGGAACTGCTGGATCGTATGATAGTTCTATTTTTAATTTTTTGAGGAATCTCCACACTGTTTTCCACAGGAACTGCACCAGTTGCATTCCCACCACCAAGGCACAACAAGTTCCCTTTTCTCCACACACACTAGGATTTTTTAAAATATATTTTTATTCAGTTAATATTGATTAAATATTTACATGTCAGCCACTGTGTTATTTGCTTGGGAGGCAATCATCTCTGTCCTTGTGCCACTCCAGGATCTAGGGTGATACCTAGGGGGCAGATACATGGGCAGAAATGGAAGCTCAGAAAAGTGAACGTATTTTCCCAAAGTCGCAAAACGAGTAAGTGGGTGAGCAGGATTCCAACTCCCTGCCTTGCATCCAGGAATCACACAATAACTGCTCTTCCCGAGGGGAGAGCTCGGCATTGGGAAGCCTTTCTTCTTACTGTTGCCCTGGAGGTGATTTAAACTACAAGGGCATGTTCCATGCACAGACCTCAGGCCGACTCACATCACTGTAAGCTGGCCGACTGACTACTCAGGTTTCCTTTCCTTGGTGTTTTCTTATCTGTCTCCCACCAATGGCTCAGCTTCTATGGGTGAGTGGGGTCAGGAAGTGGCACAGAGCCTCTGTTTTTATTCTCTGTGTGGAAATTTTCTAATTATAGGTCACACCGAGAATTTCCATTCTCCCCCATGCACTTCACTCTGTTTATGTAACTTAATAAGCAAAGACCCAGAGCTTTCTTTTTTTAAAGACTTAAACCATGAAGCTTTTAATGAGGAATCAAACTCATTCCCTTATCTTTCTGATTAGTGAATAGCCATCGTCTGTTATCTGCTTAGTCTGTAGCTGAAATTACGATCTCGCCTCTGGTAGGGATTTTATAGTCTGATTATGCCTTAAGCTTCCTGTGTAAGCCATCAGGGGAAGTAGGAACATTAACTACTCCCACCTCCACCACCAAGAAATAGATTCAAATACAGTCCTTTAAAACACCAGCCTTTACAGAATAAAGAGATGATATAACACAGTATCAAGAAACAAGAGCTCAGGATGGTAGATAGAGCATATGCCATTTGATGCAACTGAAGGTCCCCATTTAGAGCACAAATAGGAGTGAGATTTCAGACAATCATGCTTTGGAGAACACAAGCTAAAGACCAACACTTGAATTCCTTTATTTTAATTATATGGCTATTTTTTCCCTAATTTAACTGCCTAAAAATAATTCTAAGTTTGTCATCTCAGTCTAAGAGCTACTGGATATCCTATTCAGTAATAGTAACTTGTAGGCAAAACTTGTTCAGTAGCAACAAATCAGTTCCATAAAACAAAATGAAAAAGAAGATCCCACAAAAACACATTTTTAAGCCAAATTTTTTAAAGTCAAAGAACAACAACCTAGGAAAGATTCCACTCTCTCCCTGCCAGCACTGTGTAAACAGAAATCTTTTTTGCAGAACCTCTCGACAAATGGAAGCTAAAAAAGAAATAAAAAAGAAGTGGGATTTTGGTAGAAAATTCTGACCTTGAAGAGCTACACTAATATTAACTATCATAAAATTAACTTTTCAATTATCCTCGAGGGGCTTCAGAATACACTATAATGAAGGGAAATGAATTTATGAAAAAGGCTGCCAAGTAGGAAAAAGGAAGGTGTTTGCTATTCAGGAAGCAAGCAGCAGCAAAGCAGGCAAGCAGGACCCAGAAAGACAAGAGTAACTGGCCCCAGGAAAGTCACTGGCTGAAATATCAAAAGTAGCAGTCTTACCACAAAAACATTTTTACCTTCCTCCTTGACAAGGTAGGGAGTAAACGAACTGTGGTATGTCCCTGGCACAGAATCTGGCACAAAAATCAGTGTCATAACTGTCATGGTTGTTGCTATATTTTTGGGAATTCCCAAGCAATGTCCAGTTAGAAGATAATTGAAACCAGATAAGGAGATATTTTCCAATCTTTGGGATTTTTATTTTTTTGCCAATTTTGTTTTAATCATGTTCCATTTCAATAAATGGAAAAAATATTACCTTGCTGACTCAACTAGAGTGTAGTATGTTCCCCTCTAAGGGAAGAGCCCTAAGAATTCCTAAAGAGCCTATCTATTTTCCAGGCAGGAAAATTTTGTCGAGGTTTACTTTTCTGTTGATTATATAATTAAAAAGAATCCACATTTTCTATTGTTCATTATAACACAGAATCTTTCATGTATACAAGTCTTATACGGCTTAATATATTACCTAATACATTTTCAAACTGAATATGATTTCCCAAGTATACATAGCTATTTTCTCCTTTCCCTAGTGCCTCTCACTAAGTCCTTCATAAAAATCACTGCTTTAGAACTCAGACTAGGAGAACTATTCCATTTCTAATACATATTGCAGAGTGGTTTCTGAAAGCAGTAGGGCTTCAGGAGCTTGCTAAATTCCTGTGAACTGAAGGCAGAAAATATCCAGAAACATGGCTAATGTGGGAATAAGTTGGAGGAAAGGGGGAAGAGGGTTAGATTAGTTATATGGACAGGTAAAAAAATACATAGGCTGCTCTTTATCCCCTCAACAAAATGAAAGTGTTCACCTAAGCCACCAAAGTCTTAATAATGGGTGAATCCAAGTATATTTTAATGTAATTGCCAGGCCCACTACCAGCCCACACAGTGCCTTTAGACAAATTAGGAGAGCACAGCCCTTCCTAAAAGCACTTTACTTTCATATTCTGAAAAATCATTGTACTATACTGATTTTTTTTTTAAAAGAAACAATTCCCATCTACCTAAAAAGCATCTCATCAGTCAGTTCAGTTCAGTCGTTCAGTCGTGTCTGACTCTTTGCGACCCCATGAATTGCAGCACGCCAGGCCTCCCTGTCCATCACCAACTCCTGAGTTTACTCAAACTCATGCCCATCAAGTCGGTGATGCCATCCAGCCATCTCATCCTCTGTCGTCCCCTTCTCCTCCTGCCCCCAATCCCTCCTAGAATCAGGGTCTTTTCCAAAGAGTCAACTCTTCGCATGAGGTGGCCAAAGTACTGGAGTTTCAGCTTCAGCATCAGTCCTTCCAATGAACACCCAGGACTGATCTACTTAAATCTGCACAAATCTACGATGTCTATGATGTGAATGACGCAACACAGAAGGTACTTTTTTCAGTCTACAACTCAAGTGCAATGACACACAGCTCCCCTGGGAATCACTTGTTTAATGTCCATCACCCCAACCATGAGGAGCTGTGTCTGTTTTATGTATGGCTTCATCTAGCTCAGTTCCAGGTACATAATAGGTTCTTAATATTGAATTGAATGACTTGATATCGATTGAATGAATGAATGAGTAAATGAAAGGTCCCCCTTTAACACAAGAATCTACTAAAAAAGTAAAACCTAAGGAAAATGTACATTGGTGCAGCTGCTGTGGAAAACAATGTAGAGGTTTCTTAAAGAACTGAAAGTAGAACGACCATATGACCCAGCAATTCCACTTCTGGGGAAAAAAAAAAATCCACTCCCCCCCCCAAAAAAACCCACTAATTCAAAAGGATATATGCACTCCAATATTCATGACGGCACCGTTTACAATAGCTACGATATGGAGGCAACCTAAGTGTCCACCAACAGATGAACGGATAAAGATGTGGGGTATTTATACGATGGAATACTACTCAACCATTAAAAAGAATGAAGTTTTGCCAACTGCAACAACATGGATGGATGTGGAGGGTACGTGCTAAATGAAATAAGTCAGAGAAAGATAAATACATATGATATCACTTATATGTAAAACCTGAAAGATAAAACCAACTAGTGAACATAACCAAAAAATAGACTCACAGATACAGAGAACAAACTAGTGGTGACCAGCGGAGAGAGAGAAGGAGGAGGGGCAAGATAGGGGTGGGAATTAAGAGGTACAAACTATTATATATAAAATAAATAAGGATATATTCATACATATATTTGCACAACACAGGGGATACAGCCGATGTTTTATAATAATCACAAATACTCATCACCTTTAAAAATTATGAATCACTACATTATACACCTGTAATCAGCTATACCTCAATTAAAAAAATATTGTAATCAACTATACCTCAGTTTAAAAAACTGAAAACTAGGCATGGCTAATATTGACTGAGCACCTTCTCTGCATCAGGCCCTGCGCTAAGCACAGACATGTGTTCCCAGGAGACCCTGTGAGGTAGGTACTATTTCCCACCACAGCCCTAGAAGCTTAAAGAGGTTAAGGAACTTACTGATGTCATTCTGCTTATGTGTCACAGACCACATGACCACCATCATCACATTCCTCACCACTCCACCAGCAAGTCAGTCTGGAGTCTGCATGCCCCAAGAGGCTGCTACACCTGCGGGAAACAGAGTTCCCTTGTGCGGTCAGTCCAAGGAAGGCAAGGCAAGAGAGGCTCCAAGCTCTGCCTTCCTTTGCTGTCTACAGAGACCAAACTATCCTCTAGATGCAATTCTGGCAAGCAATAAGGTCACACAAGGTTCCCAGTTCTGGTGTGCATGCCCAAGACTCACCTTTGAAAGCAGTTAGCAGCAACTCATTCAGCCACAGAATAACAGGAGGCTCTTTTGTCAGCTATGGGTGCAACACTCACGCCCATTGCACATTCTGAAACGTCCTGGCCGCTAGATGGCACTGAAGCTCAAATGTCACAAAACTGGAATCCTCCAGCCATATTTTAATTAAGATAATGACAACATAGTAGCAGCATTGTTAACCACTTACTATGCCTCTACAAGGGCTTCTCAGGTAGCACTAGTGATAAAGAACCCCTGCCTGCCAATGCAGGAGACACAGGGGACGTGGGTCCAATCCCTGGGTTGGGAAGATCCCCTGGAGGAGGGCATGGCAACCCACTCCAGTATTCTTGCCTGGAGAATCCCATGGACAGAGGAGCCTGGCGGGCTACAATCCGTCGGGTCGCAAAGAGTCAGACACGGCTGAAGTGACTTAGCTCAGCACAGCACATGCTTCTACAAGCATTATCTCATTTAATCCTCAGAGCAACTCCATGAGGTCTATCTTTTATTAATTCTATGTGACAAATGAAGAAACTGAGCTTCAGAGAGGCGACTCTCTTGACCAAGTCTGCATGGCTAGATAGAAGCAGAGCAGGGATTTTTATCAAAGCACCCGGACTCTCCACAACCTAACATTCTTACCACTGTTCTGCTTCCTCCCACGCTATCATCATCCGGTCACTCAGCTGCTGAGCACAGGTTCAATATGACCACAGGTTATATTTGAAACTCCTCTTGGGAAATCCTCTCTCAAAGAGGAAGAAGAAAAACCCCATTCAGGCCACATAAGCATGTCAGGCACAAGTGAAGATTCAGATGGACTTGAGCTGTTTATTCAAGGGCAACAGCCTCAAAAGGGTATCATCCTGGTGATGGGAAAAAAGGAGACACGGCCTGCAGTGCAGTAAAGCAAAGTGGGCTAGATGTGCCTACAGGGTCTCACATGCCAGAGGAGTCCCAGCAGATGCCCTGAAGGTGAGCCCTGTCTCCCCCTTACCCATCACGGGATCTAGAACAGGTCCTTAGCTTCTCCAGCTTCTGGTAGTAAAGGGGGTAAATAATGCATGCCCTGTCTTCTTTGCTGGGTAAAAATAAAATTGTGAAAGTTTTCATTGTTAATATAGTTTGTCGTTCAGTCACTTAGTCGTGTCTGACTCTTTGCAACCCCATGAACTGCAGCACGCCAAGTTTCTCTGTCCTCCACTATCTCCTGGAGTTGGCTCAAACTAGTCCATTGAGTGGATGAGGCCATCCAACCATCTCATCCTCTGTCGTCCCCTTCTCCTCCTGCCTTCAATCTTTCCCAGTATCAGGGTCTTTTCCAATGAGTCAGCTCTTAGCATCAGGTGGCCAACGTGTTGGAGATTCAGCTTGAACCTACGTCTCATGCACTGCAGGCGGATTCTTTACCCCTGAGCCATAGGGAAGCCTCGTTGATGTGGCTTAACGGTAGGTGAAATATAATATAATTATAATTATAAGCCTTCTTGCTTTCTTTTCACTTAAGCAACCTCCTTTTTGATCTTTCTTAAGCCAGTCTTCTCTTTTCACAACCCAAATCTGTTTCCAGAAAACTGTTCTTAAAGAAGAGGTCTTACCAGATCTGCTCTTCCCACTCCCAGCCATTCTACCTCCAATTTCAAGCATGGTGACCCAGGCCTTCCACTGACCACTTCCAATCAGCCTCTCCTTTCTCAACTCTTCCACCTTCAGTCCCTCCTTGACCTGATGCTCCCAACAGACCAGATTCTCTGCAATGCTCAAACATGCTCTTTATTCCCTGACCTCTGCATCTCAGCCATTCTATCCACCTGTCTGTGGTTTGTGCCACCCAACATCTAAGCCATTGGCCTTTTTATTTTTCTTTTTAATTAGAGGAAAATTGCTTTACAATGTTGTGTTGGTTTCTGTCATACATCAACATAAATCAGCCACAGGTATACATATGTCCCCTCCCTCTTGAAACTCCCTTCCACCCCTCACCTCATCAGACCCCTCTAGGTTGTCAAAGAGCACTGGGTTGAGCTCCCTGCATCTTTGATCAGAGCTCAGAGCTCACGATCTTCCTTTAAGGAATGACTCCCCTGGCATTGCACTGGCCAAGAGGTGGATACAGGATCCAAGTTACACCTACTAGGCCTTGTTACCTTGAAATTTGTACCTTAAGAGGAGTGACTCAATCCAACAGTGTTGGAGGTAACTCATCATACAGACCATGCTCCAAAAAAACACATCGGCCACCAATCTCCACACATCATCCCACAATGCCTGTTCCCTTATTTTAATTTTTATTTTAATTCAGGAGCTACTCCCACAATCCCCAACAGATTCCCCTCTCTTCCTTTCCCACTTCCCTTTTCAACTAGCCACACACAGTCCATCTCTGCTGCTTGCAGCCACTAAACAATCCTTTAAGATTCAGTTAAAATGGCAACTCCTTCAGAAAGCCTCATTTCAAACATATTATAGCAGTCATTTGTATACATTTTTATTTCCCCTCTAGATGAGTCACTCAAATTCAAGAAATGGGGCTTGTTCATTTTCATATCCCCAACAGCCCCTATGCCTAGCACATGGGCATTTCTTGATAAACAGTACTTGCAGACTTGGCTAGCAAGCCATTTAAGGAGCAGAGTTTAAAGCAACTAATAGGATTCTGTGAAATTTTAATCCTGTGTTCTGTAATGTTCATACATGTTGTTAGGTAACTGAATGTGTTTTACTCTAGGAATCATTTATCCAAATTCTTCAACCATTACCACATTTTCAAGAAATTTAAAAGTGTCACTCAGACCCAGAGATTTCTGACTTTATCGTCCTGCTTCTCTCCCTGCTGAAGTGTCAGGACTTCAGCAGCTGCCACCATTAGCTCCCAAACAAGCATGTGAATAACAATGGGAAGTGTGACAATTCCCTAGGTTTTGGGTTTGTTTGTTGTTTTTTTTTAAGCCTTCACAGGAAGAGCTTGACTATGGAGAAATCTATGTTTAGACTGTTGTCTTTTGTATTTAGTTTAGTAAACTGAATTTCAAGGCCCCTAGGATGCAAGTTATACTCATTATATGCAAAAACAATTTCCCCTGCAACATGATTTTCACATCAGAATGATAAAGGGTAACCAAAAAGTAAAAGCCATTGCAGCATGAAACAGACCCACAGTTAAGACCTTAAATGAATACAATTAAACTGCTGAAATATACATATACTATAAAGCCAAACACGATTGTTATCTCTACCATGAAATGGTGTTTCTTCTCTCTTTCCAGATGTGAGATCATTTTGAAGCAAAGGAAGAAGGAGGGAAAAAAAGAAGTTGACAGCAAGGTTTCTGAGCCTGCTGCTCCTTCCCCTTCCTACCAAGACGTCAACTATTTAGGAGAAGTCCTGACGGCAGCTGAAGCCTATCTCCAATTCTTTGGCCACCTGATGCAAAGAGCTGACTCATTGGAACAGACCTAGATGCTGGGAAAGATTGAAGGCAAAAGGATAAGGGAGTGGCAGAAGATGAGATGATTAGTTAGCATCACCAACTCAATGGCCATGGATTTGAGCAAACTCCGGGAGATAGCAGAGGACAGAGGACCCTGGAGTGCTACAATCCATGAGGTCACAAAGAGTCAGACACAGCTTAGTGACAACTACCTGATGGTGGCAGCCATCTAGCAAAAGTGTGGGAAAAGTTTCAGATCTACTGTAAATATTAGATCACCCCTGCCCTGAGTTATGTCTTCTCTACTTTCATTAATTACTTACTAAACATCCATAATAATAATGAAAAATCATCACCAAAAAAACCCGATTTTCCAGCATGCCCATATTTCAAAAGTTGTCCTGTAATACAGAAAAGAATAAGGTTAAACTTGACCTAAAGGTCAGTAAAATCCAAGGACATTATCCATACAAAAGCAAAATGCAAAGTCTGGGAAGATGGAGTAGAAATACTTTTCCCTACCCCTCCCATTAATTATATCTAAAAATACAGAAATTATGTAGAAAACATATTAAAAGTCTGAAAGGTGGATAGAAGGCAGATTGAAAGAAAGGAAGGAAATAATAAAGTTAAGAGCAGAAGTCCATGGGGAGGAAGAAAAAGAGTAAAAGTCGATGAAATTGAAAATGGAAAAAAAAAAAAACAGCAGAGAGAATCAAGAAAACAGAGAACTAATGCTTTGAAAAATATCAGTAATGACAAACCTCTAGAAAGACTAACAAAGAAAAAAAAAAAGAAAGACTAACGAAGAAAAAAGAAACCCAAAAATGCCAATATAAGGATCAGAAATGATAAAGGGTTATCACTACAAAATCTGCAGACACCGAAAGAAGAATAAGGGAAGACTGCAAAAAACCCTGGTGGTTCAGAAGGTAAAGCGTCTGCCTGCAATGCGGGAGACCTGGATTCAATCCCTGGATCAGGAAGATCCCCTGGAGAAGGAAATGGCAACCCACTCCAGTACTCTTGCCTGGGAAATTCCATGGACGGAGGAGCCTGGTAGGGCTACAGTCCATGGGGTCACAAAGAGTCAGACACGACTGACAACTTCACTTTCTTTCACTTTCCCACGTGGCACTAGTGGTAAAGAACCTGCCTGCCAATGCAGGAGACATAAGAGACGTGGGTTCGACCCCTGGGTTGGGAAGATCCCCTGGAGAAGGGCACGGCAACCCACTCCAGGATTCTTGCCTGGAGAATCCCATGGACAGAGGAGCCTGGAGGGATACAGTCCATGGGGCAGCAAAGAGTCAGACACAACTAAAGCAACCTAACACATAGACCAATATCCATCATGAATAAAAGCAAAAATAATTAACAAAACATCAGTAATTGAATGATATATAAAAAGACTTATATATCATGTCCAAGTGGGATTTATTTCAGGGATGAAAGCCAGTTCAATACTTGAAAATTCATCAAATTAACAAAATGAGGAAGAAAAATCACACGATCAAATCAATACAAAAAAACATCAGACAAAATTCAATATATTCATGTTAAACACTCTCAGAAAAACAATAGAAATTTCTTCAGCTTCCTCTACCAAAACTTGCAGTTAACATTATACTTAATGATAAAAGACAAAGTTTTTCCTCTAAGATCAGAAACGAGGCAGGACGTCCACTCTTTGCACTTTTATTTAACATTGCGGTGGAAATTCTAGCCAGTGCAGTAAGGCATGAAAAGGAAATAAAAGATAAAACAGGCAATAAAGGAAGAAATAAAACTGCCCCTATTTTCATATGACATAATTGTCAACATAGAAAAACTATAAGTGAAGTGAAAGTGAAGTCGCTCAGTCGTGTCCGACTCTTAGCGACCCCGTGGACTGCAGCCTACCAGGCTCCTCCATCCATGGGATTTTCCAGGCAAGAGTACTGGAGTGGGGTGCCATTGCCTTACTATAAACTATAAGGAGATTTTCCAGGCAAGAGTACTGGAGTGGGGTGCCATTGCCTTACTATAAACTATAAGGAGTCTACAAAAAATATCCCAGACCTAATAAGTGGGCTCAGCAAGTCACAGGATACAAGATATGCAAACTATGTTCAATCATACTTCTGTATACTACCAATAAACACACTAAGATGTTAAAAATATAGCTCCATTTACAATCACTCAAATGAAATGAGATGCTTAGGTATAAATCTAACAAAACATGTACAAAACTTGCATGATAAAAACTACATAACACTGATGAAAGAAAGATCTAAATAAACAAACATACCATGCTCAAGGATTAGAAGACCACTACAACCAACCTAGATAGCATATTAAAAAGCAAAGACACTACTTTGCCAACAAATGTCTGTCTAGTCAGGCTATGGTTTTTCCAGTGGTCATGTATGGACGTGAAAGCTGGACTGTGAAGAAAGCTGAGCGCTGAAAAGTTGATGCTTTTGAGCTGTGGTGTTGGAGAAGACTCTTGAGAGTCCCTTGGACTGCAAGGAGATCCAATCAGTCCATCCCAAAGGAGATCAGTCCCGGGTGTTCATTGGAAGGACTGATGTTGAAGCTGAAACTCCAATACTTTGGCCACCTCATGCAAAGAGTTGACTCATTGGAAAAGACCCTGATGCTGGGAGGGATTGGGGGCAGGAGGAGAAGGGGACAACAGAGGATGAGATGGCTGGACGGCATCACCGACTTGATGGACATGAGTTTGAGTAAACTCCCGGAGTTGGTGATGGACAGGGAGGCCTGGCGTGTGTGCTGCGATTCATGGGGTCGCAAAGAGTCGGACACAACTGAGCAACTGAACTGAACTGAATGTCAAGATCACAATTTTCTCCAAATTAATATACCTTCTTAATTAAATTCCTAGCAAAATCCCATCAAGATTGATTTGCATATACAGATTATTTTTAAATCTGTATGGAAAAGCAAAGGAACAAGAATAGCTAAAACATATTGATAAAGAAGAATAAAGTAGGAGGTATGCATATGTAGTTCATTCAGTCGTGTCCAGCTCTGCGACCCCACCAGTTTCCTCTGTCCATGGAATTTTCCAGGCAAGAATACTGGAGTGGATTGCCATTTCCTCTTCCGGGGGATCTTCCTGACTCAGGGATCAATCCTCTGTCTCCTGCATCACCTACACTGGCAGCCAGATTCTTTACCACGGAGCCACCTGGAAAATCTAAGGTGAGGGGCTTCTGCCCATGTCCTCTGGCAGTCGCCACAGTGATTACTGAACACTTGGGAGAGGCAGCAAAGGGGGCGGTATAGTCTACTCAACTTCAAGACACGACATAGCTATTGTAGTAAAAAACTGTGAGGTACTGTCAGAGAGACAGACAGACAGAGAGAGACAGAGGTACTGTCTCAGACTGAGACAGACATATAGATCAACATCAACACAACAGAATAAAGAGCTCAGAGATCTACACTAATATGCTCAATTGGTCTTTGACAAAGGTGCAAAACTACTCAATTGAGGAAAGATAACCTTTTCAAGATGCTGGATAAATTGGACATCTCAAGGAAGGAAGGACAGGAAGATGAGAGGGAGGAAGGGAAGGAAGGAGAGGGAAAAGAGGGGAGGGGAGAGAAGGGAAGGGGGGAAGGGAGAAAGAAAGAGAAAAAAGGAAAAGAAAGAAAAAAAAGAAAAGAAAGAGATCTTGACCTAAGTCTCCTAACTTTTATCAAAAAGCAACTCAAAATCAATCAGGGACTTACATGTAAAACATAAAACTTAGAAGAAAAGGGAAGAATACTCAAAAAGTTGACACATAAAACTAACCACTACATTGGCATAAGGAAGTAATGCAGGTGCTGAAACTCAGCCATCATGCCTCATTCCAAGAAGCAGGAAAGAGGAAGTGGGCAAGGACAAAGGAAGGGTGACAGTTTCTGATTTTATTAAGGGATTTTTCTGGCAATTCTAATCAACACCTTTTGCTTACAGCTCAGGTGGAAACTGTAATATTTTAGCTGGGAAAACAAGCAGAGTGCCAGCGTAACTAATTCTGATAAGCTAGGCCCCAGAGTGAAACTTTATATTTATCCTGCTTGGGGTCCATAGAACTCCTGTAACAGCAGCTTGACATCTTCCATCTATTTTAGAAACTCTGATTATTATTTAAATATTGAGCTTGCTCTATTATCTCTTTCCTCACCTGACCAGTGAAACAATGAAGTTGCTCAGTTGTGTCCAGCTCTTTGTGACACCATGGACTGTAGCTTACCAGGCTCCTTCATCCATGGAATTTTCCAGGCAAGAGTACTGGAGTGGGTTGCCATTTCCTTCTCCAGGGGATCTTCCTGACCCAGGGATCAAACCCAGGTCTCCCACATTGCAGGCAGCCGCTTTACCGTCTGAGTCACCAGGGAAGTCCTCACCTGACAGTTCAATCATATACATGTTTTCTCTTTTCATTATATCTCTGTACTTCTGTATTATACATGTATATTTATAATCATAAACATGTTATCTCTTTTCATTAATTCTTTGTATTTCTGGGGTTGTTCCCTGGTGTCTCAGGCAGTAAAGAATCTGCCTGCAATGCAGGATACCTGGTTTTATTGCTGGGTCAGGAAGATCCCCTGGAGAAGGGAATGGCAACCCACTCCAGTATTCTTTCCTGGAGAATTCCATGGACACAGGAGCCTGGTGGTCTACAGTCCATGGGGTCACAAAGAGTCAGATAGGACTGAACGACTAATGCTTTCTTTCCCTGGTAGCTCAGACAGTAAAGAATCTGCCTGAAATGTGGGAGACCCAAGTTGATTCCTAGGTTGGGAAGATCCCCTGGAGAAGGGAATGGCTACCCACTCCAATATTCTTGCCTGGAAAATCCCATGTACAGAGGAACCTAGCTGGCTACAGTCCATGGGGTAACAAAGAGTTGGACAGGACTGAACAACTAACACAACTGTATTTCCTACATTCAATTTTGTATTTTCCATTATTTCTTATTTTGATTTCTTAATCCGTTATTTTCTTCTGATCTTTTATTTTCTTGCTCTAATGTACTTTTAAACCCATCTATTGAATTCTTAATTTCAATTATTGACATTTCAGTTGTAAAACTACTGTATAGCTTTCTCTCACAGTTTCCAGTTCTCTATGGAAATTTTCCACCTTTTAATCTAATCTATTTAATATATTATTTTAAACCCTTTGTCTGCTACTTCACCTATCAAGAAATTTTTTCAGTCTATATATATTGTCTGGGGTTTATTCCCCTTGATTTTTGATGATTGGTTTTGCCTGCTAGTATGCCTGGTAAGTTACCAGAAATTGGAGATAAGGTATAGAGCTAATTTGAGGCTCTGGGTGATATCACAGTCCTCCAGAGATTATTTACTTTTGCTTCTACCAGGTATTCTGAGTAGAACAGATTATTTTAATCCAACCGAGCTGGCATGATAAAGGATTTTGCTTTTTGTTAAGGTTGCCTACTTTTATTTCATCCATAATGCTAGGACACAATCTTTTGGGGATCCTTTGAAAGCCTGGAATATTTCGTTCACAAGAGTCCCACCTTCTTGATAGGCCCTAGATTCCAATATTGTTTCTTCAGCTATAACACTGGTAGAAATTTAGCCTCTTAGCCACCATTTTCCATTCAGCTTTTTCATGTTTCATCCTCCATTTATGAATCACCCAATGTCTTAAGAGAGAAACTGGCAACAAAAGTTGGGTTCATTTTTATGTTTCTCTTCTTTCTAGCATCTTGGCCCCTCAACCTCAGTCTTGGTAACTCTCAGATGCCTTTCAATATGCATTTAAAAAATTTTTATCCATCATTTATAATTGTTGTCATTTGAAGAATTAATCTGCAATTCAGTTTACTAGCAGCATCCTGACCGATTAACTCTGAATAATTGACCCCTTATGGGCAGGAATTCTGACTTCTCACTGTCAGCCTCAGCCGAAGGTCTACAACATAGCAAACTGTTAAATGAATGAGGTCTTTTAAATTTATACCACTGGTCAAGACAATAAATGCTCCAGGAATTCACAGAAAGACAGAAAAATTTGGACTGAAACCATTATGTAAAAACATCATGAAGATGCAGGTTGATGTAAACCTCTGTTTTAACATTTGAGCCAGAGTGGCTAGAACTTAGGTAGTCTGTGATATGGAGTAGGATGCTGCATTAGTCTCTATGCTGTGCTGTGCTTAGTCACTCAGTCGTGTCTGACTCCTTATGACCCCATGGACTGTACCCACCAGGCTCCTCTGTCCATGGGATTCTCCAGGCAAGAATACTGGAGTGGGTTGCCATGCCCTCCTCCAGGGGATCTTTCCAACCCAGGGATCGAACCCAGGTCTCCTGCATTGCAGGAAGATTCTATACCATCTGAGCCATCAGGGAAGCCCATATTTGTCTCTAGCTGCTGAAATCAATTGCCACAAACCTAGCAGCTTAAAACAACATGAGTTTTTTTAAATATTATAGCTCTGAGGTCAGAAGTCTGAGATGAGTCTTACAGGGCTAAAATCATTATTTTTGCAGAGATTTGTTCTTTATATAGCCTCCAAAAGAGAATGTTTCCTTGCCCTTTTCATCTTCTAAAGGTCACCTGAATTCCTTGGTTTGTGGCCCCTTCCTTCACCTTCAGAGTGCGTCCCTTGAACCTCTGCTTCTTTCATCAAATCTCCTTTTTCTGCCTTTGATCCTCTTGCTTCCATCTCACAAGGACTGCTGTGATCACTGGGCACAGCTGAATAATCCAGTATCATCTCCCCATTTTAAGAGCCTTGACCACAGCATAAAGTCTCCTTTGCTGTGTGTTTGTTGTTGTTCAGTCACTCACTTGTGTCCGACTCTTTGAGACCCCAAGGACTGCAGCACGGCAGGCTTGCCCTGTGTCCTCACCTTCCCCAGGCGTCCTCCACCACCTCCCAGAGCTTTTGTTGTGTTACTTACATATTCGCAGGCTCTGGGGACTGGGGTGTAGACATACTCGGAAGTCCATTATTCTGTACCAGACGAAGTGGTCTGGAACCAACAGCATCAGTATCAGCCGGTAGTTTGTTGGAAACACAAATTCTCAGCCCTTACCCCAGATCTACTGGATCAGAAACTCTGGTGAGGCCCAGCAATCTATGTTATAGCAAGCCCTCCAGGTAATTCTAATGTATACTAAACCATTGTGAGATACTGCCCAAGAGTGTGGAAAAAGGCAAAGCAGGTGCAGAGGATTCATGAGTAGATGGACTTCATGAGGACAGAGAATTTCTAGAGCAAAACAGCACAGATAGAATCAAGAGCATCGAGCGCCTGGAGTGAAGTGTTGTATCACAGGTAAAGTTTTGTCTTCAAATATGAATTTGATGGTCTTCTTACATATTTCACAGAGTAAAATACTTAACTGAACATCCCCATTGATTTCATGAGGCATAAAATTAATCTGTTCAAATACACAATCTAACAGATTGACCTAGAAAAATAATTTTTTTATTTTTAAAAATCAAAATCAAAAATTTATTCTAAGAATTTGCAGACTAAAGACAATTTCTTACACACTCAAAATTTTAAAAAAAAATACAGAAATATTCAAAGGATTAATTCATAATATTTTCATTCCAGAATATCTTCCTCAAATTAGCTATAACAATAGCCGTAATTTATCGGCAATTTTACTATTTTCACTTTTTCTTCTAACAAGCAGCAAGTGAGGAATTCTTAACAACAGTGTTATCTCTAGAAGACTAGGTCCTCCAAAGAATCACAGGTGACTTCCCAGGAGGGTTGATTAACAGCAGAGGACAATTGCCTTTCCAAAGGCAACGAACTGGGGCCATTTCAAATTGTGCTCTCCTAGAGGCAAACAGGAAACAGGAAGCTCTCTGCCAGCCATTCTTACCCCGCCCCAGAGCAGGAAAAGCAGTGGGAGGAGCCTCATCAGTTACACTGACTCAGCCCAGGCAACAAGATGGCTCGTTCTGCAGGCCTGGGCTGCTAGGTAGCAGACACCTGAAATCCACTATAACTCTCCCTGACAGCCAAATAACATCCGTTCAGCTTTAATACTGAGGAGATGAAAATGAATGTTGCTCAAAGCACATTTACTAGGCTTTAAACAAAAGGGAAGACAGTTTTGTCAAGTGGCAGTGAACAAGCAAAAGATAAGCTACCTTCTGTCAGCAGAAGTCTTTTGCTGGGCCCAAAAATCTTCTGGTGGCTCAGTCAGTAAAGAATCTGCCTGCAATACGGGAGACCTGGGTTCGACCCCTGGGTTGGAAAGATCCCCTGGAGGACAGCATGGCAACCCACTGCAGTATTTATGCCTGGAGAATCTCCATGGACAGAGGAGCCTGGCGGGCTACAGTCCATGAGGTCACAAAGAGTCGGACAGGACTAAGCGACCAAGCACACAGGACAAATCCTCTGGGAGAACATCCCCATAGCACTCAGCTGCAAAAACTCAAAATGAGAAGAAACAGTGAGACGAGTTATAGTGTCCCCGAGCAAATGTAACAGTTATAAGAGAATACTGGAGTGGGTAGCCATTTTCTCCTCCAGGGGATCTTCCCAACACACGGATTAAACCCGTGTCTCCTGAAGCTCCTGCATTGGCAGGTAGATTCTTTTACCACTGAGTCACTTGAGAAACTAGTCCATGCTTCCACATGAATTCCTGTACTGTGGCCTCCTGGACTTGGTATGGGAGTGCACCCACAGCTTATTCTGTTTGCATTTCTTTGCAAAATTTAACAATACTCCCAAACAAGCCTGAGTTTAGAAACAGAAGAGAGCTAAGTGCTGAATGTGCCAAAATATACCAATTTATGAGTATCACCATGATTAAACATTTTAAGACTTCTCTTCAGGTTACTGAAAAGGATCTACATCACACAGACATAGTGTAAGGGATCCATGCTTTGAGATTGTATTTGTAGAAGAGAAAAAGGAGAATTTGAATTCATATAACAGGTGCTATTAATTAACTCAAATGTTGGTTCTGACTGGGGCCAAGTCAAACCAACTGGTCATATGATTTAAGATATTTCCAAATGTGTTTTTTTCTCCAACCTTTCTCTGTTAGCAATGGCATCGGGAACCCAGATATCCAAAGGAGAACACACTGAGCCATTCTTATCTTCACCCTCTCCTTTACCCTCTCCCCATCTGCTTCATGCACACATGCAGTTTTAATCACTTGAGACCCTTTCTCATTCCACCTCTGAAATGCCCTCACCTCTGCCTCCCTCCATTCCCAGTGCCCAACTTTTGGTTCCAATCATCTTTCTCTCCAGAAAAGGCAATGGCACCCCACTCCAGTACTCTTGCCTGGAAAATCCCATGGATGGAGGAGCCTGGTGGGCTGCAGTCCATGGGGTCACTAAGAGTCGGACACGACTGAGTGACTTCACTTTCACTTTTCACTTTCATGTATTGGAGAAGGAAATGGCAACCCACTCCAGTGTTCTTGCCTGGAGAATCTCAGGGACGGGAGAGCCTGGTGGGCTGCCGTCTATGGGGTTGTACAGAGTTGGACACGACTGAAGCGACTTAGCAGCAGCAGCAGCAGCATCTTTCTCTCTGGACTACAAACACTGCCTCTTGACCCATGTCCAAATCCTTGAAACCTTGACCAGAAGGGCCAAACACCCTCAACACAGTAGGCCAAATGTCCCTCACATGTGCATCTCATTCCCTCAGGAAAAGTCAATGGTCCCCTACGTTTTCACATCACTCTTTTCTGGATTTAACACAATCATTCTGTAAAATTATTTTATTGAGATACAACTTGCATACAACCAAGCACACCAATCTTAAGTGTATAGCTTGACTAATTTTTACATATGTGTATGACCTGTCGCCACCACCCAGATCAAGACATCAAACATTCCAGCAGCTCCTCATGTTCTCTTTACCCTGCTCCCAGTCAACACTTTGCCACCCAAAGGTAACTACTATTCTAACCTCAAATCACTAGATTAATTTGCCTATTTTTTTTTTTTTTTTAGTCTTTCCTTAAGGAAATTATTTTATTATTAATCCTCTACTGTAAGGGCACATTGCTTATGATTTTTTTTTTTTTAATTTTTTTATTAGTTGGAGGCTAATTACTTCACAACATTTCAGTGGGTTTTGTCATACATTGATATGAATCAGCCATAGATTTACACTTATTCCCCATCCCGATCCCCCCTCCCATCTCCCTCTCCACCCGATTCCTCTGGGTCTTCCCAGTGCACCAGGCCGGAGCACTTGTCTCATGCATCCCACCTGGGCTGGTGATCTGTTTCACCATAGATAGTATACATGCTGTTCTTTTGAAACATCCCACCCTCAATAATTTGCCTATTTTTAAATTGTATATAAATGGAATCAAGAAGCATGCACTCTTCTATGTGGTATTCTATTTTATGAATGCACCATTTATCCATTCTGTGAACAGATATTTGGGATGCTTCAATTTGGGGGCAATTATAAAGCTGTCATGTCATATTATTGTACATATTTTTGTGGATATATACACTACTTCTGTTGGGGGTATACCCAGAAGTGGAATCGTCAGGTCATAGGAGATATATATATATATCTATATGTATATATATATATGCAGGGAGACACATACCTATCCTAGCCCTATCAACACCTCACTCACCCAAAGGGATGTGGAATATTCAAATCAGTTCCCTATATCCTTTGGTCCCCACAGAGTTGCCCAAAAGCTCATTTGCCTGGTATTACTGGATTTTAAACTTGCTGATATGTATTTGGTTCCTGATTAAACTGCTGGAAAATTTAACAGGCTAGAAAACCTCAAACGTTCAACTCTTTTTTTTTTCCCTGTAACTTTGTGCAGATTTATTCTGAAATGTGCTAAGGAAACCATGTTCGTTAACTAGCCATTCTGCTTTTAAGGTGGAATCAATTAGTGCCAAAGTTCTCCACCTCAACCCAGAGATAGAAAAGGCCTCCCGGAGAAACACCCCCAAAAGACTCATGTCCCTTGATCTGTTTGCGCAGATGGCAGGTATTAGTTACACAAACACGTGGAGAGAAGATAGGATTACGGGAGGAAGTCCTCCAAAGTCCTCCAGCTCTCCCTGAAACTGAATTTCTTGCTCTTCCTGTTTTTGCTTCTGAGTCTTAAATTTTCACTGCTCTTGTATTTCTGTGAGTGTCATAGCACGAACCACTTTCTACTTCTTCTCACAGAGATGATTCTCTGCATTTTGATGTCACTTTTAATAAAACATTGGTTCCAGGCAGTTTCAGCTACCACATCCAAAAGAAGCCCTTTGCAAACCTGAAACTGTAACCCTCCCTGAGCTAAAAGTAGAACAAAAGTCCCAAAGATAAAGTTTCATAAAGCTATGCAAAATGGGAAGATATATATTGTTATTATTTTCTTTTACCCTGAGAAGTATTAATAAAATTTAAATGTCCTTTTGATTTTAAATAAAGGTCTTCTTTTAATTGAGAGAAACTCAATGTGTCTGAGTTACTTGCTTGTTGCTACCCTATTCAGAAGGAGAAGTTTCTTGGAAAAAATTCTGATCTGGCAGCAGGCAGCCATTCTGAGCAATTAGGCACCTCATTTTTCTATATTAAGAGATGCTTCTAAAATGAGTTCAACAAATAAGTATTTCTGAACACCCTAAGGCAAAATTCACCAGCCGCACCTCTCACTTCCCCCTCTCAAAATCACAATAAATGAGAAGTATTAATTCACTGAAACCTGGAAAATACCGAGATTCACCCTGGGCAAGGGGTCAATTTACCACTGGCAGAGCAGCAAACTTCAGGTGGTTTAAACAAAGACATTTGTCCTGTGACATTTTTATAGATTTTACAAATGTCCCACCCAATCCACTCTGCCAAATGGTGATGCCACTTACCCCTCAGGATTCCTAATAGAGATGGCATATAACACCACCTCAAATATCAACTCAAATACTGCCTGTTTATTTAAATATCAAAAAAAAAATGGTGGCAAAGGAAATACAGACATTGAGATGCTTTAATTATCATTTAAAACAAGATATGAGGAAGGACACTACATAATGATCAAGGGATCAATTCAAAAGGAAGACATAACAATTGTAAATACCTATGCACCCAACATAGGAGCACCACAATACATAAGACAAACACTAACAGACATAAAAGGAGAAATCGACAGCAACACGATAATAATAGGAGACTTTAACACCCCACTCACACCTATGGACAGATCATCAAGACAGAAAATTAATAAGGAAACACAAGTCTTAAATGATACATTAGATGAGATGGATCTCACTGATATCTTCAGGACATTCCCTTCAAATGCAGAAGAATATACCTTCTCAAGTGTACATGGAACATTCTCCAGGACAGACCACATCTTGGGTCACAAATCAAACCTCAGTAAATTTAAGAAAATTGAAATCATATCAAGCATCTTCTCCAACCACAGTGCTATGAGATTACATGTTAATTAAAAGAAAAAAAAAACTGTAAGAAACACAAACACATGGAGATTAAGCAATACATTTCTAAATAACCAACAGGTTACTGAAGAAATACAAAGGGAAATCAAAAAATGCCTAGAAACAAATAACAATGAAAACAAAACAACTCAAAACCTATGGGATGCAGTGAAAGCAGTTCTAAGAGGGAAGTTTATAGCAATACAATCCTACCTCAAAGAAACAAAAAAAAACATCAAAGAGACAAGCTAACTTTACACCTAAAACAACTGGGAAAAGAAAGAACAAAAAAAAAAAAACCCAAAATTATTAGAAGGGAATAAATCATAAAGTTCAGAGCAGAAATAACTGAAAAGAAATGAAAGAAACAATAGTAAATATTAATAAAACTGAAAGCTGGTTCTTTGAGAAGATAAGCAAAATTGACAAACCTTTACCCTTACTCATCAAGAAAAAAAGAGAGAAGAATCAAATCAACAAAATTAGAAATGAAAAAGGAGAGGTTACAAGAGACAATGCAGAAACACAAAGAATTATAAGAGACTATTTTGGAAAAGAAAGACCTTGATGCTGAGAGGGATTGGGGGCAGGAGGAGAAGGGGATGACAGAGAATGAGATGGCTGGATGGCATCACCGACTCGATAGACATGAGTTTGAGTAAATTCCAGGAGTTGATGATGGACAGGGAGGCCTGGCGTGCTGCAATTCATGGGGTCGCAAAGAGTTGAACACAACTGAGTGACTGAACTGAAATGAACTGATTATGAACAACTATATGGCAATAAAATGGATAACCTGGAAGAAATGGATAAATTCTTAGAAAAGTTCAATCTTCCAAGACTGAACCAGGAAGAAATAGAAATTATGAACAACCCAATTACAAGCACTGAAATTGAAGCTATGATAAAATATCTCCCCAAAAAACAAAAGGCCAGGACCAGATGGCTTCACAGGAGAATTCTATCAAACATTTAGAGAAGAGCTAATGCTTATTCTTCTAAAACTCCTTCAAAAAATTGCAGAGGAAGGAACTTCCAAACTCATTCTATAAGACCACCATCACCCTGATACCAAAACCAAACAAAGACAACACAAAAAAAGAAAAGTACAAGCCGATGTCACTGATGAACATAGATGCAAAAATCCTCAACAAAATTTTAGCAAACAAAATTCAGCAACACATCAAAAAGCTCATACACCATGATTAAGTTGGGTTTATTCCAGGGATGCAAAGATTCTTCAAAATATGCAAATCAATCAATGGTGTATTTATTAATATACCATACTGTATTTATTAAACACCATATTAACAAATTTAAAGATAAAAACCATATGATCATCTCAATAGATGCAGAAAAAGCCTTTGACAAAATTCAACACCCATTTATGATTAAAACTCTTCAAAAAAGTGGGCATAGAAGGAACCTACCTCAACATAGTAAAGGTCATATATGATAAACCTACAGCAAACATTATTCTCAATGCTGAAAAACTGAAAGCATTCCCCCTAAGATCAGGAACAAGACAAGGGTGTGCACTTTCACCACTATTATTCAACATAGTTCTGGAAGTCCTAGCTACAGCAATCACAGAAATGAAAGAAATAAAAGGAATCCAGATCAGCAAAGAAGAAGTAAAGCTCTCACTGTTTGCAGATGACATGATACTGGACATAGAAAACCCTAAAGATAGTAACAGAAAATTACTAGAGCTAATCAGTAAATTTGACAATGTTTCAGGATATAAAATCAATACAAAGAAATCACTTGTACTTCTATATACTAACAATGAAAAATTAGAAAGAGAAATTAAGGAATCAATCCTATTCATCATTGCAACAAAAAGAACAAAATATCTAGGAATAAACTTACCTAAGGAGACAAAAGAACTGTACACAGAGAATTATAAGACACTAATGAAAGAAATCAAAGATGACACAAAGATGGAGAGATATTCCGTGTTCCTGGGTAGGAAGAACCAATACTGTAAAAAATGACTATACTACCAAATGCAGTCTATAGGTTCAATGCAACCCCTATCAAATTACCAATGGCATTTTTCACAGAACTAGAACAAAAAATTTTACAATTCACATGGAAACACAAAAGACTCCAAATAGCCAAATAGTTTTGAGAAAGAAGAATGGAGTTTGAGGAATCAGTCTTCCTGAGTTCAGATTATACGACGAAGCTACAGTCATCAAGACAGTATGGTACTGGCACAAAAACAGAAATTTAGACCAATGGAACAAGATAGACAGCCCAGAAATAAACCCATGCACCTATGGGTACCTTATTTTTGACAAAGGAGGCAAGAATATACAATGGGGAAAAGACAGCCTCTTCAGTAAATGGTGCTGGGAAAACTGGACAGATACATGTAAAAGAATGAAATTAGAACACTTCCTAACACCATACACAAAGATAAACTCAAAATGGATGAAAGACCTAAATGTAAGACCAGAAACTATAAAACTCTTAGAGAAAAACATAGGCAGAACACCCAATGACAGAAATCAAAGCAAGATCCTCTATGACTCACCTACTAGATAATGGAAATAAAAACAAAAGTAAACAAGTGGAACCTAATAAACTTAAAAGCTTTTTCACAGCAAAGGAAACTATATGCAAGGTGAAAAGACAACCCTCAGAATGGGAGAAAATAATAGCAAATGAAACAACTGACAAAGGATTAATTTCCAAAATATACAAGCAGCTCATACAACTCAATACCAGAAAAACAAACAAGCCAATCAAAAAGTGGGGAAAAGACCTAAACAGCACATTTCTCCAAAGAATACATACAGATGACTAACAAACACATGAAAAGATGCTCAACATCACTCATTATTAGAGAAATGGAAACCACAACTACAATGGTATATCACCTCACACCTGTCAGAGTGGCCATCATCAAATAGTCTGCAAACAATAATTGCTGGAAAGGGTGTGGAGAAAAGGGAACACTCTTGCACTGTTGGTGGGAATGCAAATTGATACAGCCACTATGGAAGACAGTATGGAGATTCCTTTAAAAACTAGGAATAAAACCGCCATATGGACCCAGCAATCCCGCTCCTAGGCATATACCTTGAGGAAACCAAAATTGAAAAAGACACATGTATCCCATTGTTCACTGCAGCAGTGTTTACAATAGCTAGAACATGGAAGCAACATAGAGGCCCATTGACAGATGAATGGATAAGAAAGTTGTGGTGTATATACACAGTGAAATATTACTCAGCCATAAAAAGGCACACATTTGAGTCAGTTCTAATGAAATGGATGAACCTAGAACTATTATACAGAGTGAAGTAAGAAAGAGAAAGATAAATATCATATTCTAACGCATATATACGGAATCTAGAAGAATGGTACTGAAGAATTTATTTACAGGGCAGCAGTGGAGAAACAGACATAGAGAACAGACTTACGGACATGGGGAGAGGGGAGGAGAGGGTGAGATGTATGGAAGGAGTAACATGGAAACTTACATTACCGTATGTAAAATAGACAGCCAAGGGGAATCTGCTGTATGGCTCTGGAAACTCAAACAGGGGCCCTGTATCAACCTAGAGGGGTGGGATGGGGAGGGAGATGGGAGGGAGATTCAAAAGGGAGGGATATATGTATACCTATGGCTGATTCATGTGAGATTTGACAGAAAACAAAAGTCTGTAAAGCAATTATCCAATTAAAAAAATTAATAAATTTTTTAAAAGATATGTAATTCATAGCTGTCTGTTTTCTACAAATTCCAGCTAAAGTAACTTTTCCCTCTTTAACTTCTCTCTTAGGTGTCACTTCCCTCACTTGTTACTTCTGCACCTACTTTTATCTTTTCTTCTCCCTCCTTTCCCACAACACACACACACACACACACATACACAAGTGTACTTTTCTGCATTGGAATGCTTGTCCCCACATCACCACGACACCACATCTAACTGATGCTGTTGATCTGAACAACATCAGGCTATATAACTTTTCAAACTAACCCAGCACGTTGGTCTCTTGTGAGTACCACCCTGTACCAAGCAAGTACCCCCTCTACACATCCCTTCCAGGTCCAAGCTTCAAAGAGACAGCAGAGTTCACACTATCATCTGACGACTCAACTATGGAATAATTACAATTCAAGCAGGCACCATATTTTTAAAAACAAATTTTGACACAGAAAGATTAAAGTAACAACAACAACACTAATATTAAGTCTAATAATGATGATTATAATAAATCACATATAACCCTACCCCACTAATATTAATTATATTTTGCATATTTAATTTTACAAAATTGAATACACTGCACATACACATTAATTTTACTTTTGTCTTTTTCCACTTAAAACTATGCTAAACATTTTCACATGTTTCCACATAGTCTTAACATTTCATTTTATGCTGACTGCACAATACTTTTACCTAAAATTCATCTAATTTTGTCATCAGTAATGTCAGCTATATATCTTATCTATTCTAAGACTATGCTGCTTAATTGCTTAACTTAATATACAATAAAGATAAATATGTTGTTAGTCATTTGGTCTTGTCTGACTCTTTGTGACCCCTGGACTACAGCCCACCAGGCTCCTCTGTCCATGGAATTCTCCAAGCAGGAATACTGGAGTGGGTTGCCATTCCTTTCTCCAGTGGATCTTCCCAACCCACAGATCAAACTTGGGTCTCCTGTATTGCAAACAGATTCTTTACCATCTGAGCCACCAGGGAAGCCCAAAGATAAATAAAATATATCAAAATATTAATAGCTGTTCTAGGGGATAGGACACTGGGTGATTTTTCTTTCTGTTTTTGTACTTCCTAAATTTTCTATAATGTGCAATAGAAAGTTTTATTTTAAAACTTTATTTAATAATAATATCACTTATCAAGTAGTTACTATATAGCAGGCACTCTTCTAAATCAATATGTAATATTCCACCTTCTAACATTTAATCCTATAAACATTATCTTAAAAACCCTAAAAATAAAAAATTCTAAAAAATAAATACTATTACTATCCCCATTTTACAAATGAGAAACTGAGGCACAGAGCAATTAAGGAAATTGCAAAAAGTTGCAGAGCCAATAAGCAGAGTAGCAAGAATTTTAACTCAGTCAGTTCAACTCCAGAGTCTCACTCTTGCCCTATATGCTATATATTTTTTAAATGAGTATGCTTTCTAAATATATTTAAGGTTTAACCATTTTTAAACAGCCCACTGACTGGCTTCATGTTGCAATGGGACTTTGTTATGTTTTTGCCATTTTGAGATTGCTACATGCCCAATGTAGAACCATCTTTATCATCTTCACCACCACCACCATCATATCATCACTATCAATCATAATACCACCATCAGTTAAAGCCCTTTTATTAAGCTTTTAGCATGTGCAGAACACTGTACAAGGCACTTGGGGAAATACAAAGTACGTAAAACACATGTTCTTTACTCTTGAGAATACCAGAGCTAGTCTGAAAACAGTTTCAAAATCAAAAGGAAGGAAGGAAGTATCCCTGAAATATGAATTGAGAATTTACATAAGTATCTGGAAATTATAGGCAAATAAAAATTTCTTCTACCTAAAATATGAAAATAATTTAAGATAATGAATGAATAATGAAGGGTTTTATTTATTTAGAATAATAGCCTCAGATTCCCATTCCATCTTACATATATAAAGCTTTACAAAAGAAAAAGAATGAAGGTCAAAGTCAGCTGCATATATCACACCATTCCTTTTGGATATTTTCAGCCTGGATCACAGTATTCCCTAGTTCTATGCCAAAATAAAAATAACTGTTTTCATATGCAATATGTAATTGTATACAACAAATTTAATGAAATAAGATTCTGACCCTTTACCTTCCAAAATATTCTAAATATCACTGGTAAAAGGAAGTTTCTAGTTCTGATCAGTAGGCTGCAAGTCTAAAGTTGAGTAATGGCTCTGCCAATCTATTCAAATGAATGTGCTTGGCTTACATAACCTTTCCAGCATTTTTGAAACTCACCTGTTTATTTGATATAATACACTAAAGTGTGTTAGTCACTCAGTCTTGCCCAACTCTTTGCAACCCCATGGACTATGGCCCCCCAGACTCCTCTGTCAAGGGGATTTTCTTCAGGCAAGAATTCTGGAGTGGGTTGCCATGCCCTCTTCCAAGGTGTCTTCTGGACCCAGGGATCAAACCCAGGTCCCCTGCATTGCAGGCAGATTCTTTACCATCTGAGCCACCAGGTAGCCTCCCTGCTAAAAGTAAAGGTATATTTTGAAGAAAAGCCTTCTACTTTGTACAAACTAATATTTTTAAAGATTTTATATACGTACATTTACCAGGTGGCTCAAGTGGAAAAGAATCTGCCTAAAGTGCAGAAGATCCAGGTTCAATGCCTGGGTCAGGAAGATCCCCTGGAGAGGGGCATGGCAACCCACTCTAGTATTCTTGCCTGGAGAATTCCATGGACAGAGGAGCCTGGAGGGCTACAGTCCATGGGGTCACAGAGTCAGACACAACTAAGTAACTAATACGTCCACTTTTCACCTTCAAATAAATACTAAAGCCAAACTAAAATAAGGCTTAGAAGATGACCTTAGGAAACTATTTTAGCAGATAATAAAAATAATTTGTTGGCAGTATATAAATTGTACATAAAATGCTTTTCTGAAACACTTGGAGGTGCTTAATTATGATTTGTAGTCTCAAGCACTTTAAATATCTTCATGACATCTTGTTTAGACTGTTAAATTATTTGGCAATCCTTCTATCATAAATACAAAGGTAAACTTCATGAATTTGGAACCCACAGCATCCAATTAAATAAAATGTCTTCAGATTAGAGTAAAATTTCAATCACATGAGACTTCTTCATCATTCTCAACTCTGACTGTGTAGGTATCCTTGACCCTGGTTCTAGTGAAACCTCCTTAAGTGGAGCAGATTTATTTTCCTTTTATATCTGCTGAGCATTCCTTTTGATTTTTCCTGACAATTTGTTTTTTACTGTGACTTTAATCTTCATCAGTCTATACAGCCAGTTTCTCATTTATTCTATTTATAAATTCCAACAAAATAATGTCTTTCATGTTTTTTAAATATTAGAATTTAGTGATGTTCTTAATTTAACAAGTTTCCTTTCTGTGAACAACTGAAGGTTTTTAGAGAAATATCCAACCTTACATACTCACTTATTTTTTAATAATTTTTAAGCTTTAAAAGTGGAGAAGGCTTCCCTGGTGGCTCAGTGGTAAAGAATCCACCTGCCAATGCAGAAGGCATGGGTTCGATCCCTGGTCCAGGAAAATTCCACAAGCTGCAGAGCAACTAGGCCCATGCACCACGACTATTGGACCTGTGCTCTAGACCCTGGGAGCCACAACTACTGAGTTCACTTGCCGTAATGATGCAGCCTGCGTGCTCAAGAGCCCATGCTCTGCAAGAAGAGAAGCCGCTGCAATGAGAAGCCCACACACCATAACTAAGAGCAGCACCTGCTCGCTGCAACTAGAGAAAGCCCACACAGTACTGAAGACCCAGGACAACCAAAAAAATAAATAAAATTACTTTTTTAAGTCTGTTGGTCTCCATTAAGTCTGGGAAATATGACTTATCATACAAGAATAAAGTTGAAAAATAAAAACAAAAAAAGTTCAGGGTTCACAGTTACCCCTTAGATAAAGTCTTAGTATTTCATTTAGTATTCAAAGTCCATAAACTGGCCCCTGATCTCTCTTCCTAATCTTACCTTCCACTCGATCTCAAAACAGTACTCTCTTCCGGGTTTAAGTTCAAGCCATTATTCCAGGGTCCTCAACTGTGAAACAGGTTAATAATCTTTATTTCTGCTAGTTGTAGAAGTTAAAGTAAATTAAGCACAACATACCTAGCGTGGAGGCAAGGAGCTGTCACACAGAGTTGGGCCTAAATCTCAAGAGAACTGCTCATGGTAACATTAATCTCCAAGCCCCAGTTTCCTCATCTGTAAAACAGAACTATACCACTAAATAGGGTTCAACATAAAGCATTTAGCACAGAAGCTGGGACAGGCTAAATGTAGACACACATTATACATGAAAAAATGAACGCTACTATCCTCCACGTAAAGCAAGAGAAACAGACATAGACTTCCAGGGATTCACTTTAAATCCACTGAGACGAGTTCGCCTCTCCAAACCAGAGAAAACAGGCTCTTGGAAGGCAGAGGCAAAGCCACTTCATTGAATTGAAGTTTCAAAATTTATTCCGGAGCTCAGCTTTGCGCAGAATAGCTGATCTGAAATCTGGCTGCCTGTGTGTACTGGGACAGTTAAACCTGAATGGTCAGGTACCTTGGTCAAAGATGGCCTGGCCAATTACATTAAACAATACTCAGACACAGATTAAACCATTTAGAAAATTTACGAGGGCAATTCTTATCTTTACCAGACCTCCTATCCTGGGTCACCTCTCCACGGAGAATGAGAAAAGACAAAAGTAAGTAAAGTAAAAGGTACCTCCTTGTTTGCCTGAAAGAAATAAGAAACATTAAATTCACCAGTTTTTATGTTTAGAATAAAAAATTTAAGAGTTTCTGTGGTAAACACAATGTACTCTTAAAATGGGAAATTCTTTCCCTCTTAGAGTCCCAGGAGATAGACGCTGGGTATCAAGAAGCCCAGGAACAGATAAGCAGCTGGTCAACTGAGAGAGGAGAGAGTCCGAGAGAAAGAAAGCATCCCGGGGAGGAGAAAGAGGGACCAGAAGAGGAAAGAGGGAGACGAAATGACCATGGAAGAGGTAATAGGTTCATCTGAGAAAGAGGTGAACTGCTGATGCTGAGAAATCAGGTCCAACAGAGAAAGGAAAGAAAATAAAGTACCCAGGGTCCAGACCTGAGCACGTTCACATTTGTAATTATGACTCATATATCACGGATGAGGAAAATAAACAGGGACTAAATAAACTCTACAGAGTGATTAGCCCAAAAATTCAGCCAAGTCTCCCACAACGTAAGAAAAAAGAAGACAAAGACAATAGCCCACTGCATTATGTCATTTGACCCTCACTCGGTCTTTATCTCATCCGCAATACGTCAATGAGAAGGGTTTGAATCAAATACGGTTGTGGGAGGACACACCTCAGCCACATGCAGGCAGACAGGATTATTCTTTGTCCATCTTTGTCCTCTTGAGCAGCAGCTTACACATAATAGCTACCTCATGAAGGTTAGTTGAATTTAATTGAATAAACTATGTATTACTAAAGAGTGTCCATATTCAATTTTTTTTTATCACAACAAAGGCTTTAGATATGGCAAACTCTCACCTTCCAATCAAGGACCCCAGGAAACATCCAACCACCTCTCCTGCCTCTGGCATCCAGCCATGACTTGCTGATGCCATCAGAATAAATAAAATTAACAGAATTCTTATTAAAAAAAAAACAGATGCAGGGAAACCACGCTCCTGTGCTTTCTATTTTCTAAACCCTTAACTATATGTGGTGCTTTATATACTTGATTATTTTCCTACGATTCTATGTCTGGTTCTTCAACATGAATTGTGGTTTTTTTAAAGTCTTTTTTCCTTCCATGTATCCCTTAGGCAGACTTGCAAACTTTAGGAGTTCAATAAATGTGTCTAGATAGTAACAGTCTAACATAGAATTTAGAAATGTGTTCTCTCTGTTTGCTTTTTTAAAAATTATATTATTACCCTCATTCTGCAAGTGTTTCTGGCAATTAACCACTTTTAAACTACAGGAAGAATTGAGTAGATGAGGTTGATAAATAGTCAAGTCCTTTTATTGTCCTTGTTTAGGCTCTCCTTATCTCTTGTTTGGATAAGCTCCTTACCTGATTCCTCTGCCCACAATGTCTTCCCTTCAATTCATCCTTTATACTGCTGCCAGGATGGTATCTGTAAAACACAACTTAGTTCAGGCCACTGTCCTCCTCAGAAAACTTTAATGGTTTTCTCTCACCTGCAGAATAAAAGCTCCAATGACCTTGTATATAGCATTCAAGATATTCCAAAGCTCCACACTGACCTTGTTTCCCTACCTCAACACCTTAACTCTAGCCCCAAAGTCCCAGCTCAAGTGACCAAGAGCCAAGTATATTGCATTTTCAAGCCTCATTACCATGTTCACTCCATTTTTTCAACCTAGGTTGCCCTCTTTGTTCTTCATCTACCAAAACCCAACTCATCCTCTAAGACTCAGGTGAAGTCTCACCTCTCTGTAAGACAACCACAGAGATCGCCAAGTACAATTAATTCTTCTTCTCCTGGGATCCCATTGTATTATACACCACTAATAAATACTAATTTTCTATGACTTTCTCTCATGGTTGGCAGTATAATGGTTATCTTTGCTACTAGTCTAGAAGTTCCTTGAAAGCAAGCATGAAGAATTTTTTTAACTTTAACATTATATTTTACTTAGTGTATTCAAAAAATTACCATTTTAGCATCTAATCAATATTGAGAACATTACCAGTGAGACATTTTACTTTTCTTTTCATATTGAGTCTTCAAAATCAGGTATTTTATAGTTGAGGCACTTTTTTTGACAGTAGGATATACTTTATTTGGTAGTAAATTTTAACATAAAATGCATTTATTGTGAAAACAATATTATACTAACTTTGATTTTTTTAATGTAAATAAAAAGCCCACTCCATAATGTCCATATTTAGGCATCTATTTTCATGTTTTGTTTGTTTTAATTTTATGTTTCATATGGTTCTCTCTAGCTCAGCTGGTAAAGAGTCTGCCTGCAATACAAGTAACCCCAGTTTGATTCCTGGGTCAGGAAGATCCCCTGGAGAAGGGGTAGGGCACCCACTCCAGTATTCTTGGGCTTCCCTGGTGGCTCAGATGGTAAAGAATTCACCCCAAAAGTGGGAGACCTGCATTCAATACCTGGGTTGGGAAAATCCCCTGGAGAAGGGAATGGCTACCCACTCTAGTATTCTTGCCTGTAGAATTCCATGGACAGAGGAGACTGGAGGTCTACAGTCCACGGGTCATAAAGAGTCAGACATGACTGAGCGACTTAACACACACATGGTTCTCTCACTTAACATATAAATATTTCTCTTCATTTTTACATAATCTTAATACTTCATACTTCCATTTTACCATCATAATATTTATTTTACCAGGATGTTCAAATATAATATTTGTGGAATGTTTAGGCCATAAGGATATTGTTTTCACTTTTTCAGGACTATAAACAATGTTCAAAAGTACCTCTTCAGCATATTTTTCTTCTTTTCATTACTTCCCTAGAATAAATTTCCTGACTCAAGAAGAAAAAATTTGAGCCTTCTTAATACATATTGTTATATTGATTTCTAAGAAGATCACAACCAAACAACCCAATCAAAAAATGGAAGAGATTTACTATTTTCATGTGTTTCCTTCACAGTGATGAGTCCAGGGTGTTGCACAGAGATTGATAAATGAAGATGAATGAGTGAATGAATGACAGGGCATGGTCACGGAACCATCAGCAGTTCCTTAAGCAATGGAGTGAGACACCAGAAGTTTCTGATGGAATAGCTGGCTCAGCCCTTTCAGAGGTAAAAGAGCAAATCTGTAAGCTTAACTGACAATATACATTCTGTTCAAAGTGATGTAAAGGTGTCCCTTGGTCAAGATGATGTCACATCCTTGGGCCTGGGCTCCTTAAATATTAAACGACAGAAGTCTGTTTTTCCCTCCTTCTGCTTCAGTGCCCAGGTGGGAGATACTCAGTGAACACTCACCCCAGCTTCTGCCTGGGCCTGAAGCCCAGTTGGCAGTGATGCTCACACCAAGCGGTTCTGTGTGTAGGGCCCAAGGGTTTCCTCAACAGGTCAGGATCCCAGTGCCAGGCACTGACATGGCAGCCACAGAACAGAAATGGTGGACAGAAATGCAGGTGTTAGGAAAGTGATGGGGAGCGTGGGGAAGACCAGGACAGGTGGACAACAGACAGCAAACACTAACAGAGGTTCCTTGGTGAGGGCTGGTGTGCTGTGGAACCTTCCACTTGGAAGCCGATGCCTATGCCTGGCTCCTGAGCACACCCCCTGTGGACTCCCCTCACAAGCCAAGGACTTGGATGTCAGCTTAAGCCAAGCCTTCCCATGCTAGAACCAAACATATTTGGCGCCATGTGGGAAATTAAATTTGTTTTCAACCACTCACCATATCTTGCCAGTGTGAGCCTTGGTGAGTTAAAAAGGGGATTGAGGGGAAGGTTGGAGAAATGGAATGTCTTTAACTCTCTTACTGTGTCAACATGGTGTGGTGATTCTAGGAGTATTTATTTTAGCAATCTTGAAATCGATGTGACATAAGACAGGATTTCCACCAGGACAGTGCCAAGTGAAATCATGATCATTTTAAGATCAGGGTGATCAGGGGATTCACAACCATATGGCACCATGGATAAGAAGCTTAGGCCCTCTGCCCAGTTAACCCAATCTGAGTGTCAAAGGGAAAGAGTAACTCCTATTCTAGACTGTAGAATTTTGACTATAAGTAATTAAATTTACAAGAAACAAACATCATATTAAACAGCCCCGCGGCTCCCTGATTATGGGGGAGTGACCACTCCCGCTTCCACCAAACAGGCCTGGAAAATAGATCCTCATGAGGCGGCAGAAAGGAAGACACTTAACAGAACTCATGATCAAAGTATCTAGCTGCCTGTTTGGGGAAGCTGTTCAAGCTGTGTTTACCAACCCCCTGCCTCCCTTCCTCCTAAACACAGAGGAAAAACAAAGTAGAGTCCTGAAGTGCATTTCAGAAAACTGTGCAAATTTCAGGCACAAAATTAGGGGCAGTCATAGCTACCGAAACAATCAAGTGACTAGGTCAAGATGGACGCTGACACACGAGCCCAGGAAACATAGGGGACAAGATTCATCATGTAAGGGGAAAAAAAACAGAGGCCTCTTAAATATTCTGACTGATATTTCCCTTAAACCTTTCAGAGCTATATATTTAGATGAGTGTTCTCCCTCCCGTTAAGGAAGACAAGTCATCTATAAAAATAGCTGCAGGAGGCAACAGGGGGAGGTAAGTTCTCTAAGATTTATATGTAATATGGGTTTGAGGCACAGAAGAGGGAGACTTTCCTGACTGAGGAAGTGGAGATGACTTCACAGTAGGGGTGAGGGGCACACAGACTGTACCTTCAAGGATTCTGACAATTAGAGGTGAGCTTGAAGGGCATTCAAGGAAAAGAAAACAGTGTGAATAAAGGCATAGAGACAATTCAGATTGGGTGATGGGGCAGGTTTGTGAGTTATGAGAGTAACGCAGAATCAGAATGGAAAGGTGAGCTGGGACCCAATCATGAAAGGCCTTTAGTACAATAAGCCTTGAGCACAAGAAGCTCGGGCTGTACTCAGAAAGCACTAAGGAATCATTGAAGGATTGTAGGCAGTAAAGCCATAAAAGCTATGATTTTTTTTTTTTTTTTTTTGGTTGATTGTGTTTTTATTTTCCAGGCAAGAAGGCAGGGGAAAGATTAGCCCAGGAAGGAGAAGAAGGAAGGAAGAACCTTTAGGAGACTATTGCAATAATTTGGTGTAAGGGGATGATGGCTCAAACAACAGAAATAGAAACAGCTAGTGATGCTACTGACACTGATGGTCTAGATAAGCAAAGAGAACTTTGAAGTGATTAAATCAAGCAGAACTGTCAGTATGAGCATCTCAGTGGGACCAAAAATGTTTTTACTGTTCATGGAACTAAAAGACAAAAGTCCACAGCGACTGGTCTTCTGAAAGGCTGACATGGCTATTCATGGAAAGGCCATGGATCCACTCCCTGTTGGGAAAACAGGAATTATGCAAGCATCTTCAAACATAAAGCACAAGAAATGTATTAAGAAACAGATGGTTAAATAAAGAACTATCCTAGAATTCACAAAAAAGGACATATCAGTGACCTATAAAATTTTTTAAAAATATAAACCTCATTGCCACCAATACTGATTCCTTATTGCCTTCCAGAATAAACCTCAGAACAGTGGTTTCCCCAGCTCTGAGCATATGGGGTGGGTAGAGGAGTAAAAAAAGAAAGGAGGAGGGAGAATGTCCAGAGGGGGAAGGGGAGAAGGGGGCTAAAGCTGACTCAGACAGGCTAAGAGAGCACAATGAGGATAGTTTAAAAAAGTGTGCATCATACTCTGGACTCAGAATGTTTGCCTTCGGTTACTAGTAAGACTGTATTTGGACTCTTACAGGCACGCCTCTCGTGACATTACAGACTGGAACAGAAGGTTTCATGTAGAATATGAAATAAACTGCTAAATATTCAGAAAATAAAATCTCCTATTTTACACATGGCAAAATATATGCGTGTGTGTGTGTGTGTGTGTGTGTGTGTGTGTGTATGATCCCCCGGAGAAGGGATAGGCTACCCACTCCAGTATTCTTGGGCTTCCCTGGTGGTTCAGATGGTAATGAATCCATTTGCAGTGTGGGAGACCTGGGTTCAATCCCTGGGTTGGGAAGTTCTCCTGGAGGAGGGCATGGCAACCCACTCCAGTGTTTTGCCTAGAGAATCCCCAGGGACAGAGGAGCCTGGAGGGCTACAATCCATGGAGTCGTAAAGAGTTGGACACGGCTGAGTGACTAAGCACACAGCATGTATATATATATATATATATATATACATGGGGCTTCCCAGGTGGCGCTAGTTGATAAAGAACCTGTCTGACAATTCGGGAGACTTAAGAGACATGGGTTTGATCCCTGGGTCAGAAAGATCCCTTGGAGAAGGAAATGGCCACCCTCTCCAGTATTCTTGCCTGGAGAATCCCATGGACAGTGGACGCTGGCAGGCTACAGTCCATGGGGTTGCAGAGAGTCAGACACATACGCACACATACATACACACACACACCATACACACACACATAAACTGTACTAACAACAAAGCAAAATAAATAGAAAGATAATATTTCTTACCTATCAATTTTTCAAAGATTTAAAAAGTTTTTTAATACTCGGATTAGTGAGGGTGAAGACCCATTGGGCAATTTAAATCAGAAGTTTGAAACTGTCATACTCTTGGCTCAGAAATTCTATCTCTAGGAAACGATGTTAAAGAAATAGTAATTGATATTTGTAAATACTTTTTGTTTATTTTATTCAAAATTGGAAGTAACCCAAAAGTCCTACTTAGAAATTTCTTAAATAACTTTTAGTTTATCCATACACTGAAACACCATGTAGCCATTTAAAAGTATGCTACAGTGGGAGAAGGAGAGATGTTTTGAAGAACAGGATGTTTCAGAAGAAGGGATGTTTAGAGAGAACAGCATCGAAACATGTATATTATCAAGGGTGAAACAGATCACCAGCCCAGGCTGGATGCATGAGACAAGTGCTCGGGCCTGGTGCACTGGGAAGACCCAGAGGGATCGGGTAGAGAGGGAGGTGGGAGGGGGGATCGGGATGGGGAATACATTGTAAATCCATGGCTGATTCATGTCAATGTATGACAAAAACCACTACAATACTGTAAAGTAATTAGCCTCCAACTAATAAAAGTAAATGGAAAAAAAAAAGTATGCTGCGAAAGACTATGTAGTGGCTTGTAAACTGGTTTGTTATACATTAACTGGAAAATTCGTGAACAAAACAGTATATGAACTACAATATCATTTTGAAAAATATATGATCTATGACTGAAATATATACCACAATCATGGCTAAAGTTAACCATGCTTATCTCTGAGGGGTAAAGCAATAACTGATAGTTATTTCTTTTTATCTTTCTAAATAAAGTTTCTATAACAAACATTTACTACTATAATAAGAAAAAGAGATATTTGAAAAGCTGAACTGGTTAATGGGCCTCATCACTGTAATTACTGTAACAGATATCTGTTGAGCACGTACTATGGGCCAGGCAATACTCCTGCTATTGTGGGACTTCTCATTTAGAAGACTTCATTTTGATTGCTTAGTCAGTTAAAGTGGAGAAGATAAGAATCTTTATATCAAGATTCTGTCCATTTCAAGAAACAACATCCACTTCATATCATATGTGAGACGAATTGCCAGACCATGCATGATACAGGGTGCTCGGGGCTGGTGCACTGGGATGACCCAGAGGGATGGGATGGGGAGGGAGGTGGGAAGGGGTTCAGGATGGGGAACACGTGTACACCCGTGGAGGATTCAAGTCAATGTATGGCAAAACCAATGCAATATTGCAAAGTAAAATTAATTAATTAATTAATTTTTTAAAAAATAAACAAAAATTAAAAAAAAAACACATCCACTTCAAATTAGCTTTAGCAGAAAAGAAAATTCAGGACTTCATGGAACTGAAGTTCATGGATAACCAACTTCACACACAGCTAGATCAGGTGGAACCTTCAGAACTTGTTATCTCATGAAATTTCAGCCTGCTTTTTCCTTTATGATCACTTCAGCATCAGTCTAGCTCTCCTGACACTGTTACAATGGCTGTCTACAACTCCAGACTTATGTCCAGTGTCCCCAACAACTCCAACAAAAATAGAAACTACCTTTCCAATAGTTTTAAAAAAAAAGATTGAGTGCAGTTGGTTCTAACAGGATCTTGTGCTGGGCCCTGAACCAGTCACCATGGCCTGAGAAGCATAATGCTCTGATCCACCAATCCGGGGTTCATATAACCTCTGTTGGAAATAGACTGAGAGCAGAGGGCAGATTGTCGCCCCCAAAGCATCATGGTGCTGTTACCAGAACAAGGCATGGATCCTGAGACAGTGAAGGAAAAAACCAAAAACTGAGATGGCCGCTACGGCCTTACAGTTGAGGCAAGATGAACAGATAGGAGTCCTGGCTTCAAAGGGTGAAACTTCATCCAAAATACCACAGTGCATTTTGACACTGTTATCTGATGAAGCAGAGGATGTGAATGTCACCAGGAAAATTCACTTTTAGGCTCATACTCACCCAAATGTAGATATATTTTGAAAACATCCTTACTTACATGTATCAATACATTTTGCCATAAGAATTCTGATCTCACAGTACAGATGTGAGATCTGTACACAGTACAAATAAACAGAGAATCAAGCATGTTAGACATCTCCTCATCTGACAGATGATATGAGAGGGACCCAAAGTTTTGTTGCTACCTAACAGCAAAGACAGACTAGAGCTCTTACCCATCTCGCCAGCCTCAGCATTGCTGCTCCTTGAGGACACACCCCATACAACTCTGGCCAGCAATAGCCCTTCAGATTTTTAAGATTTCACTGTGAATGAAGCACACTTAAAGCTTTAATAGACCAGCTCACAAACTCCTCATTTTTGTTCTGGCTAAAGATTAAACAGTGCCTATCCACAGGATAACTAGCTAAGTGGCAACATATGTCCCCCAAAGCTCACTTTGAATAAGTTCTCACTTTATTAATTATTTTTCATAAGTATTTTAACATTTCAAAGCTCACACTTAATACTAAGAAACCAGGCTTGCCAAATACATTCACAGTAGAAGAAGAGAAGTCACTCTCTACCTAGATCTACCCTCTGCTAAACTTGTCTCTCCGTAACTGGGAATAAGACCAATGTTCAAATCTAGGACTTGGTTACAGGGAAGGCACTGGGTTTTGGGAATAAGATCAAGATCTAGTAAGTAGGACTGGGCACAAGATCAAAACTAGTCCAGTAGAAAGTCTGATTTGATGCTGAGTAAATGAATCTAAGTCACTGCCATTAATAGCTTCCTTGCCACCTGCACACTTGGTCAAAAGACCCCATAAGCAGCTGTATCTACGATTCCACGGCTCAGGGACTTCCTCCAGCTTCCACCTCCCATTCTTTATTTTGAACCCTATTGTTTTGGTTTGGTTTCCCTGGTTCCTTCCTGTTTCCTTGAACTTGGATTTTCCCTCTTTGCCTATTCTCTTTGGGTTGATAACAGAGTTGCGTGGCTTACCTCGCTCCATCTTGGACCTTCAATGATATGCTCTGCAGCCCTTGGCTTATCCTTCCCACCCTTCCCTGAATCCAGCCACGGCAATTCCAGCTGGGCTGGGAGCAGCCTGTGTCCAGTGGCCTGGCTCCTTGCTTGCCTGGGAAGAGAGATGAGGCACTGAGTTCTCTCGGATGGAGCTACTGGGTCTCTTAAGTCTAAGATGAGGATTGTATCCATCTTCATCGGGGTAAGTTCGTGACAAATACTAACTGAGCACTTACTATGCGCCAGGCACTACCCTCAGTGCTCAAGATACAGCAGAGCATGAAACAAGCTCTCTGATCTCAGGCAGTTTAGATTCTATACAGACAGTGAGAAAGACAAATGTATGAACAATTAAGACAAAGTAATAATAACTACAAACCAGGTCGGGACTGTGCTAAAATGAAAATTAAACAGAATGGCACAGACAGGTTCTGGGTGATTAGGAAAGGCCCCTTGAGGAGAAAGAATGAGTGACAAGAAGGAGCTAGCCTTGGGAAGATCTGGAGGAAGAGAGCTTTGAAGGAGAGGGGGTAACAGATACAAAGGCCATGAGGCCGGAATGAGCTTGGCATCTTACAGAGATGGAAAAAAAGACCAGCGAGGCAAGAGCCACAAAACCGACAAATAATTTGCTTGAAACGTGAAAGTGGACTTGAAAACATGACAAGTTTTCCTCCCAATTCAACTAGATTTGCAACATAAATAAGATGCATAATTGTACATGTTTGTCACAAATCTTATTGGCAGTTCTGGTAAATAAATGTAGGACCAGTTGAGTCTCCTTGACGCCTATCACAACTGTGAATACAGCCTCCGATAACATTGTTTTGTCACATTTCACTCCCACCAGCAAAGAAGACAGATAAATGGCTTCCTGAGACAAATGGCCCCAGTCTCCAGGGCCCGGGGCTCTGAAGGAAGGAGACGTGAGCCTTGGAACATTTCTCAGTGTGGCTCCTTGAAGAGTTCATGGCCACGAGCTCTCTGAGTCTGCTGCAGAACGAGTTGCTGCATTAATTCTTCTGAAAAATTAGATGTTGTTTGCAGTCCATTAAAATTTCAAAAGACTTATGAAATCAATACCAGACTAATCATGTGCCACTGCAATGTATAACAGAAAATCCCTGATTATAGCAATAATAAGGATTTAAAGTGAAAAACACCTTATGTTTTGCCTGTATCTCACCACAGCGCCCTGGACAAGACAAAAATTGTCCTTTCTGGGAGTGAATTCTCATGCAGGTAGCATTCTTTCCAGGTGTAACAGCTGTGGAGGGTTGAATCATGCACTGCATGCTAAGTCTCTTCAAGTCATGTCCGACTCTATGCGACCCCATGGACTATAACCGGTCAGACAGCCCTGTCCACGGGATTCTCCAGGCAAAAATACCAGAGTGGGTTGTCATGACCTCCTCCAAGAGATCTTCCTGACCCAGGAATCGAACCCACGTCTCTTACGTCTCCTGCATTGGCAGGTGGGTTCTTTCACACTAGCGTCACCTGGAAAACCCAACTGAATCATATCCCTCCAGAAATTCATGTTCAGCCAGAGCCCCAGAATGTGATCTAATTCAGACAGAGAGTCTTAGTAGATGTGATTATTTAAGACACACGGATCAGGGTAGGGCCTAAATTCGATGAGTGGTGTCTTCATAAAAGAAAAGAGAGGGAAATTCTTAGACATACACACACACACACACACACACACACACACACACACACACACACGGAAGCAGGCCATGTGAAACCAGAGGCAGAGACTGGAGTGATGCAACTGTGAGCCAAAGAACACCAAGACTGTCAGGTGAGGACCAGAAGCTAGCAGAGGCAAGGAAGGATTCCCTCCTAGAGCCTTCAGAGGGAGCAAGGCCCTGTCAACAACGCCTCGCTTTCAGATTTCTAGCCTCCAGAACTGACAGCAAACGTCTGTAGCCTTAAGCCACCCAGTCTGTGGTACTTGGTTACGGCAGCCCTAGGATGCCAATGTACCAATCACGGGCGCCTCTGCCCTAGCACCAGAGGAGAGGGAAGCTCCTGGGTGCTGGGAACCAGTTGAATCTACATCAGCAAAGTGGAAAACCGAGTATTTATTTGATAAATTTGACCACCAGCAATTTGGGAGGAGGAACTTAAATTGGACAGGGGTTAAAAGCTGGGACTTTGGAATCAGGAAGTCTGGATTGGGTCTGAACTCTATCCTTCACCTTGGTCAAGCTACTACACTCTAAGCCCCAGCTTTTCATAGGTAAAACAGGAACTTAGCTGACAAGCTGGCTGTGGGATTTAGAGGGAAACTCCTGTGCCAAGCCTGGCCAGTGCCCATCCCACAGTAAGCCCTCACGGAAGGACAGCTGCTGTATCATTCCACTCTTCCACCTGGAGAAACACTTCCTATCCTTGCAGGAAGGAATGTATGGTTAGACGCAAATGTGCTTTTAGAGTCTATACTTCTGTTTTTCATTCAGCTACTGCTCAGCATGACCTGTCTCAAACTAAAACATTCCACATTCACCAGTTCTGAATGAGAGACAGCGTCCCTATGTTCACAGTGAGCCCAAACTCCCCCAAACATATTTTTAAATGATTTCTTGTCTGTCTTAAGATATATTTTCAAAAACATGGGTTTTAAGGACCACAATATTTTCAACAACAGTATTTCTTGAAAGCTCATCATTTGCCAGGCACTTCCCAAAGGTCTCCTCACTCAGACCTTACCACAATTCTGCAAACTCAGTGAGAAACATCTGGTTTTACAGAGGAGGAGGCTGAGACTCCGAGAAACTTCTGAGGATTCCAGGCTGACTCCAAATTAAAGTAAGAAATAAAAGCAGTGTTGGGGAAGGAGTGGGCGAGGCAGGGATGCTGCTGCAAACACTCCTCTTTCCAAAAGGCAAAATGAAGTCCAGACTAGAGAGTCAGAATTCAGCATTGGGAGGCCCACCTGGGTTCTGATCTGGGCTCCACCCTCCCCTGTTGAGTGAAGCACTGTTTCTCCATGGACCTCACTTTCCCTACCTGTGAGGCAAGCCATGCAAATCTGATGATCTCTAATAGCATGTTCTGCTCGTAAAACAAAATTGAAATTATTTTAAAAATCCAAATGATAAAATTAAAATTCTCTGATATGCAGTGTCATTAATTTTAGGCCGTATTTTTTTAAGCAACGCAACGTGGAAAAAAAGATTAAAGATGCTGAGGTTGAAGTTTCAAAACAAATTCATAATATTTACAATACAGCATTGTAATTTTAGTTTTCATAACACTGATCCTACTCCTTTATTTCAGTTGTTAGCTCATATCAAAACATTTTTCACTAAAATCCTATTTTTTTTTTCTTTTTTGGTAGGAAAGTTTGAGTAATACAAAAAATAGAAATAATAATGCTTCACATTTAAATAGTATCTTTGATCTGAGGCCTTCCTGTATGGTATTTTTATAAGCCATGTGTGTTATTATTTCTTTTGGTAGGTCACATTAAAGTCCTAGGATGTCTAGACCACTGATATTATGGGAGCTCTTCAAAGTAACACAATGATATTTAATAATAAACTCAGCTTTTTCTTTAGTTGTACCTTACATCCCAGAAGTGCTGAATCTTTCAGTTTTAAATGATGTTTCATCACCCTGTGTATTTTATAGCTAAAAAAACTGGATCCAGGCAGACTCTAAAGAAGACTCCACATATCTGTGCTGTTTATTAGTAAGAGTAGCATGCATTTAACGAGGGGTCTACTCCGTTACCAGCATTGTTTCAAGGGCCTTACACGTGTTAACTCATTTAAGCCTCGCAATCCTAGGAGGTAGGTTATGATGTCCCCATTTCACAGTTGGGGAAACTAAGGCAGAGAGAAGAGAGTAACCTGGTTCAAGAGCTGACGACTGGTCACTCACAGAGACAGGACTTGACTCCAGTAGTCTGGCTTCAGAGCCCACAGCCATCACCTTTACCCTCATGCGGGGAAACTGAGGCTCATCAAAGTTTAGTAACTCAAATGTTTTCCAAAAATTCCCATATAACCACTCCCCCATGGTAACATTCCATCAGCTTGCCCTCTCCAGAAGAAAATAAATAGCTCTCTCCATCTATGGTTGGCTGGTTCCACTTACTTGCATTGGTCCTTATCTTTAGTAAGTACCAATCTGTAGATTCCACTAGACCATCTTTATCTTTTGTATCTTATAGTAAATGCTTCAGTAAATGCTCACATACATTAAAATACAGAGCAAAAAAGAGCAAAGGGTATACTAGTCTTGATTTCTGAGCAGATTGAGTTTCACATAAACATCTTCTTCCAATATATAATCCAATTACTTCCAAATCCCCATTATTATTTTCATTGTACATTCATGTACTGCAAGAAAAAAAGTTTTTGAAAACACCTGAAAAAACCTTCACGACTGGGCCAAATCCATTTCTGAACCATCTATTGCTATTTTTATTCCTTGGATTTCTCTAGGTCACATTGTTTAAAATTGCTATCATCTGTGAAACATTCTAAATCCCTTGACTCAGAAGCACACTGGTCGAACTTAACTTTTAGTGAGTTATTTTACCAGACATTACCTTACTCCTATGATGTCGATTCTAGTTCAGGGAAACAGACTTCTTTTCTCCCCCAGAGGAAGATGGAACGACCTTTGAAGCTGATGTAGCTACAACTTAGGAGAAGTGATAACAACCACTCTCGAATCATTCCCTATGAAACTCGGGGCAAGGACACTGAGCTTAGCAGCAAAATGAGCTTCTGGATTATTTAATTATTTTTTATTTATTTGATTCTTTATTTCCTGCCTTGCTCCACCAAGGATTCAAAGTTCATCCCTTTTTTTTTTTTTAAGGTATGCTGGTTAAGAATTTTTATCTTCCAAGTGACAGATTTATTCATAGCTATAGGCAATGCTTCCCTCATTTTTCTGACGTTCCTCCACGCTTGTGGCAGGTAAGATCCAAAAAAATATGAATGTTCCTCCCAACAGAATCCCTCCCCAACTCCCCCTCTCCACAACCAATTTCCTAGGGATCTCTTTCAAGGAGTCCAGAAATTAAATTTAGAACTATCAGGCTAAGCACAAAAAAATAAAGAGGTTACTCAGTGTGTGGAAATTGGCTTTATCTCTCATGCATTTGCTTCTCTTATTAAGGAATCCATAAGGTCCACCTCTTCATCTGCCAAAAAGGGCTGACATCAGTTTGAAGCATTCAAAGTTATCAAGGGGTCTGAGGGGAGGAGGGGCGCCAGAGGAGGGGGTGGACCTGCAGACTTACAGAGCCGGGCCATGTCATAAGCATTCTTTCCAAAGGAAACCAGGCTAAAAGGCTGATAAACCCCAATCTCTTTTCACAGCTTGCCTTTGGAGCCCCTTAATGCAACTCCCTCATTTGTTCATCAGCACTTTATGAGAAAATAAACAAAAACACGGCCTGTTTCCTCATTGTCAGCACATCAGAACACTTCCTGCTCAGAGAGGCCACCATCCCACCAAAGAGTCAGGGGTCCACTCTCTATTTTGCCTCAAGTTTTTAACAGCTCGTTTTCTAAGCTGAATTCCAAGGGCTTAATCGAATCTGAAGCCCCCTCTGGGTGGATTAGATGTCCTAGATTCCAGTGCTCTGCAGGACAGGAGCTCCCCTGGAAGGATCAGTGGGTGAGCTACACTGCAACCACAGAGCTTGCTTCCTGTTTCTCCATTCCTACTTTACTTTAAAAAAAAAAAAAAGTGGGCTAAGGAAAAGAAGAAACATTTAAAATAATTAACTGTTCACCAAATCACCAGTTCTACAGGTACCATAAATTCTATAGCTGTTGTAACATTTTCAAATCAATTCAATCCTTCTAGATTTTTCACTAAATCTGACTTTGAAAAAGCAAGTAGGAAAGAAAGGGGAGGAGAGGGGAGGGGAGGGAAGGGCAGAGAAGGAAAGAGATAGTCAGTGCCAATGTAAGATCTGAAGGGTCATGACTCTTGGGTTTAAATTCCCAAAGGGCTCAATCGTGCCCTGAGAGAGTCATTGATTTCTCATCATTTCATATTGAAATGATGTGAACGTTTGAAGAGGAAAAGCACAGAAAGTCTAGCTGGAAGATGCAGTCAAGATTTTGGATGGGGGCTTGCCTGGTAGCTCAGTAGTTAAGAATCCGCCTGCCAGCGCAGGAGACACAGGTTCAATCCCTCATCTAGGAAGATCCCACATGTCATGGAGCAAATAAACCCATGCTCCACAACAATTGAGCCTGTGCTCCAGAGTCCATGAGCCACAACTAGTGAGTCCACATGCTGCAACTACTGAAGCCTCAGAGCCCACGCTCCACAATAAGAGAAGCCGCCGCAGTGGGAAGCCCGGGCACCCCAACTGGAGAGAAACCTCCGCTCTCCACAACTAGAGAAAAGCCCACACAGCAACAAAGACCCAGTACAGCCAAAAATAAATAAATATATTTTAAAAAACTTTTTGGATGGATGTTGGATGCTTCAATGGCTCAGACATGTGGTGGATGCCCGCAATGCCAACTTTCAGGAGTCTGGTGTTTAAAATATACAAATACTATGGAGCCATAGTTCAGGCCTCAGGCTCTGGAGCCTGACTCGCTGGGTTCACAGAGTAACCCCAGCATGTGTTAACTCTGAGAACTTAGACCAGTTCCTTAAACTCTCTAAGCCTCCATGTCTGCCTTACAGGGTGATTATGCTGATTAAGTCAGGCGGTGAGTGGAAAGAGCAGGGGCCTGGACCACTGGGCTCAAGAAATGTTTACTGCTAAATATCAGATGACATTCATGAATTCCAGCATTTCTTACACTGTGCAGATTATGGGCATAATCCTAAAAGGCTGTTTTTCTTTAAAAAGAAAAAAAAGAAAGAAAATACAGACACAGCAGAAACTAACTTTAATATATTTGCCAAGGAGTAGAATTTAGTATGAGTTACATCTATTTTAGAACCAACGCCATAGGGGCTTTATTATCACAACAAGGGCCTCGTTTAGAAACAAAGCACTCTTGGCATGAGCCTGGGGCCCCAGCATACTTTGGAACCAAAATCCAAATAAGCAAGAAATAAGTGAACACTGCCACTGACATGTGTAATCATGTGCTCTTGGACAAGACACTTAACCTCTTGGTGTTCTCATCTGAAAAAAAAAAAAAATGAGCTGGACAAAAAGGTATCAAAGACTTCTGAGAGGTCTCATTCCACCCAACATTCTGTAATTCTACTTAATGCCATGAACTGTTTGAAGAAAAATATAACCAGATGATGAGAGTAATAGCCCTCAAGCCCTCACACTCTAGGTTAGACCATTTAGCAATAGATTATTTAGATTCCTGTGAATATGTGATTGTGAAAAGTCTCTTAGTCTTGTTTCCCCAGCTAGCTTAAAATGTCTTTGAAGACAGAGATCTTACACTATTCTTAATCCTCATTGTCCTCTGCCCAGCATCTAACACATGATAGCCATCAGGAATGTGCATAAACAGAGCCTAATTCCATAAACCACCCATGTTCTGGCTTCACAAGCGTAATCCCATAATCCATCCACGTTATAACTGCATAGTCATGCTCGGTACCTGTTGCTCAATCACAGCAACCTGACCCAAAACAGGCGTCAGTGAGGACAGCCAGCCATGTGCTCAGCAAATCGTATTTCTAGCCTTTCATTTGCTCACAAAGATCTATTACATAACTGTGATTAGCAGACATTAGGGATGCTCTACAAGCCCCATCACAACCCCGAAGCTTCTCACATAGGCAGTGTGCAAGGCGCACACTTGTGTGTGCACTGATACACTTGTGTGTCAATGGACCATAACCAGAAACTAAACTGGGTCGACAACTTTTTTCCCCAAACTATGCTTCCCCTTGCAGATGAATAGGCTTCCCAGTTCGTTCCTGGAGTTTTATTAGTATTTACCATGTTAATAGGTATGGTATTACTAAATTTAAAGAAAAATGAGCATGTATTTATAGGGCTCTGTACAGATCAAAAACCTAGTGTTTATCAACAATAATTTGACCCTTCTTAAAGTAGAAATATTACACTACAGACTAACTACTCTTAATCCTAGAAGCCTTCTGAACTTAACATCTCCTGCTGCTGGGTTTCTGGCCTTAAGTACGGCAGCAAAATACTCCGTAGGTCTGCAGATTATCTGTAAACCAACTGACAGGTATCCAATGCAGACCATGTGAAGATGTTTCTTCACCCCTATCACTGCCCTCAGATGATGCTGTGAAAAGTAAAAGTTCATCAGGTGCTGACCAGGTTCATGATAGACCCGCACTGTGAATTCCTGAAAGGCCAATTGCAATTTATCATTCCTCCTGCTTATCAGCCATGGAGTGACTTTCCTCCATTTAAATAACAGCCAGCTTCCCTCCTATGGCTCCATCCCCGTTGTCAAGGTTCTCTAAATGCTAATCAGGAGATAGAGGACACTCTGTGATCTTGTAAAGTGCTCACCCAGCAATCTGGCAAAAACAGTGTGTAAACATCATGCCTGAATACCTGCATTTGTTGGTCAAGGATCAAGGCAGAAACGACTATCACAGAGGCTGTGTCTGCCATCACAAAAAGGAACAAGAATATTTCAGTGCTTTTCTAGAAGTTTGAAATGTGTTGAAAATAATACTAGTAAAACTAATCTACTTATATCAATGGTTTACTTGTGGCAATAAAAAAAGAATGGGGTTGAAATTATAAACAAACTTAAGCAGATTACATGGAGATATAACCTGGTTCTATAGAAAACATTTGAGATGGGAATATGTGAACACTTCCAAACGATGTGAATAATAGCATCAGGATGCTTAGTTAGCAAATAAGAGAATCAGCAATACTCTTGACAGTTGCTGTGGTTTCCTGGATAGAAAAATCAACTTGGGAGTGAGAAGTCTTTGTTTGATTCAATAAATGTTCGTTGAGACCATTCCCAGCTTCACCACAAACACAACGAGTGAACATTATAAAGGCATACCTCCTCCCTAAAGTCTTCAGTGAAAGGATCCAGGTTGAATGTGGCTTTTTAAGACTCTGAGTCATCAGCAGTATTTATAAGAAGTAAGCAAGATTAATCAACCAACAGATTATTTCACTTGAAGTCTACAGCAGAATTCTGTGTGCTGACTTCTTTTCATAATCAACTGCAAACTTTAGATATACCCCCAAGTGTCACAGTTTTAGAGCTGGACTGTTTCAGAGCATCGTCTGTTCTGCTCACTCACTCAGTCGTGTGGCTTTGCGACCCCATCGACTGCAGCACACCAGACTTCCCTGTCCTTCACTGTCTCCCAGAGTTTGCTCAAACTCATGTCTCAAGAGGTCACAAAATGAAGTAACGTTTGGCACATATCCATATATAAGTAAATCCACCTAGACAGAACAATTAATGCTCAGCATTAATCAAGTAGGGAATCATAAGGGACCTGAAACTACACAGAAATCAAGATGAGGGGGTTCCCAGAAGGAAACAACAAAGATAAGATGCTGAGCCAGGATTACAAAAATCAAAGTTAACCTCAAAACCATCAGAGAAATATGCCCTCTTGGGAATGTTTGTAGTTTCAGTTCAGCATAACTTCGTTTGAATTTTTATTCATTAATGTCAAGCCTGGTTTTAAAATTAATGTCTTCGGGTCAAGTTCAGACACAAAAAGCATAGGCGTGCAAGCACATACAACCTGACGTGTTTATCTTTTCAGCACACACTTTCTGCTGCAGGCGTGTACCAGATGTAGCAGCAGCTGTAGGAAGTTGTTTATCTACCCTCTTGACCTTTGTGAAGTGTTAGGAGATGGTAAGAATCGTGTTTTTAAATTATAGGCGTCTCCTTTCAAACTAATATCTTCTTAGCATCAGTCAAAACACATCAATAAAGGCATAAGAAGGTCAGCAAGATATGATTGCAACCCAATGATATCTGTGAAAACATACCTCTGCAATGATTTATAATGCCTCTGCTTATTTCCAAATTCACTTCACTCATTCAACACTCAGTAAATATTTATTGCACTCCTGTGTGCAAGGCACAAATAACAACTGCAAATCAAATGAATGCTAATACCTGTACTATTTGTGTCTATGCCTGAATTTTTACAAATGTCATTTGTGCTTTGCAAATCTATCCTTTAAATTTTTTCAAAATCTTTTTAAAATTCCAAGGATGAAAGATGACTCAAAATCTTTAAGCGGACTTCTTTATTAAAACATCACTTGGGGGTTCACAGTCAAATGTACAGATTTCAGAAGCAAATGCCACATCCTTCTCAGAGAGACGAGAGCTATGGCCAAGCTTCAGGGCCACACAGCTTCTGTACTTGTAGGTCACCTCTCAGGTCAGGAGGGATTACAGTAAATGCAAGGGGGACTGATCTATCAACCTAATCACTCACAAGAAATAATAACAATGTCATTAGATAAGGTTCCAAAACAACCTAGTTACTGCTTGAAAGTCAATCCCTCAGAAGACAGCTGAAACTTATTTCTGTTATGACATTTGGAAGAAGTCACAAAAGTTCTTTTGGTCTTTCTCTGTCAACATCAGTGTCCTCTGGGGAAACCAGTGTGGTGATATCAAAAAACAAAAGGCAACAAATCAGTCTCCAAAGAGAAAGATGCAAACAATGATATTTTAAAGAAACCCAGTGAGTTTCTCATTTTGGTCAAGGAACAATTAGAAAATATATTGCCTTTCCCAAACGGTCAGCTTGCAACCGAAATCAACAGGTATTCTCACGCTTCTCTGAATCATGTTTATTGATTTGCCAGAATTCTCCTAACCTGATAAAATATTTATAAACTTGGGCATTCACATTAAACCCTATTTGGACATATTTAGTGTGTGCATGCAATTTAAGTATACAGGTACAGACAAACTGACAGAAAACTTTATTTCTCTTTGAGATGTGTACACATCCACGTGTGTACACACAGCTTCTTTCGTGTGTCGGCAAGAATCGACAGATAATGGCCTCTGTTTCAAGGAACTCTTAATCTACTAGTTGCACATTAGAGCTGATTCACTTGACATGATTTTCTCTGACAATCTTTGTCTATATAGTAAAAGGCAATTCATTCACTGAGCAGGGATAAGGTAGAAGATTTTGAATTTTCATCTTCCATGACTGGCTGTCTTGCTTTCCATTCAGTTAGCCTTAAACTAAAATCAGCCTTAAAGCTCTCTGAGTCTCAACTTTTTGCTACCACATCAACTTGCCTTAGAGAGACGACATAAGTCTTTCAAAAAAACAGTTTTCAAGAAGTCTGTGGCAATGACAACCTGTTGGACTGAATTTCCAGATGTGCAAATTGTAGATACTCAGTCTGAGGGAATGACCAGGGCAGGACTAAAAGAAACATGAAAAATTCTGAAAATATCTTCAGATGCCAAACAATGAGACAATCATCCAGTAAATATGGCCAACACATCTACTTGGCACTGGCTGTCGCAACAGAAAATTGCTTCCAAATGTCTTCCTCACTCACTTCAGAGCCACAGTGAATCACGATAGCCAAGTCCTGGCCATGGTCACAGAAAAACAGCCCAAATCTCTGTCGTATGAAATTTTTGTTAGGATTCCTGTGAGTGTGTTGATGGGGAAAATGTTGAGTGTTACGGAAGGCAAAAAATATGTGTACAATTGGAGTGATATATGGACTCCTATTTACACGGTGCAATGTACATAAATATGGTGTGATTTTATGAAAATGAAAATGATCCCTGTGACACCAGAAGGACAGATGAAGAAAGAAAAAATAAACTGGGCTGCATCAAAAGTTCAAACGTGATTATGTCTGTGCAAAAGACATAATCAACAGAGAAAAAGTCAAACCAAGAAATGGAAGAAAATATCTGTAAATCATAGATCTGATAAGAGGTTATCTGGAATATAAAAATAAATTCTACAACTAACAACAAAAAACAACTCAATTTAAAAAATGGGCAAAGGATGTCAACAGACATTTCTCCAAAGGAGATGTACAAATAGCCAATAAGCATATGAAAACATGCTCAACCTCATTAACCATTAGAGAAATAGAAATCAAAACCACAACTGGATACCACCTCATACCCATTAGGATGGCTGCTATCAAATAAACAAAAAATAACAAGTGTTGAAAAGAATGGGGATAAATTGGAAATTTTTGTGTATTGTTAGTGGGAAGTAAAGTGGTTCATCCACTATAGGAAATGGTATGGTAGTTTTTCAAAAAAATTACAAATATAATTACCATATGATTCAGCAATTCTACTTCTGGGTATATATTAAAGAATTGAGAGTAGAGCCTTAAAGAGGTATTTACATAACCATAACCATAGCAGCATTATGCCCAATAACCAAGAGGTAGAAACCCAAATGCCCATCAACAGATGAACGGATAAATAAAATATGGTATATACATACAATAGAATAGTATTTAGCCTTAAAAAAGGAAGAAAAATCTGACAGATGCTATGACACAAATAAACCTTGAAGACATTGTGCCACATGAGTACCCTAGTCACAAAAAAACAAATACCATATGATTCTACCTATGTGAGGTATCTAGAATCATACAGACAGAAAGTAGAATGGTGGTCTTCAGGAGTTGGGGGGGGGTGGGGGTAGACAGAAATGGCAAGCTGTTTAATGGTTACAGAATTTCAGTTTTTGTAAGAATAAAGGAGTACTGGAGGTCTGTTTCACACCAATGTGAATATATTTAACACTACCGCACTGTACATCTAAAAATGGTTAAGATGGTAAATTTTATGCTACATGTAGTCATAGTAGTAGTACTTTAGTTGCTCAGTCATGTCCGACTCCTTGCGACCCCTGTACTGCAGCACGCCAGGCCTCCCTGTCCATCACCAACTCCCGGAGTTTATCCAAACTAATGTCCATTGAGTCAGTGATGCCATCCAACCATCTCATCCTCTGTCGTCCCTTTCTCCTCCTGCCCTCAATCTTTCCCAGCATCAGGGTCTTTTCAAATGAGTCAGCTCTTTGCATCAGGTGGCCAAAGTATTGGAGTTTCAGCTTCAGCATCAGTCCTTCCAATGAGCACCCAGGACTGATCTCCTTTAGGATGGACTGGTTGGATCTCCTTGCAGTCCAAGGGGCTCTCAAGAGTCTCCTCCAGCACCACAATTCAAAATCATCAGTTCTTCAGCACTCAGCTTTCTTTACATTTCAACTCTCACATCCATACATGACTACTGGAAAAACCATAGCTTTGACTAGATGGACCTTTTTTGGAAAAGTAGCGTCTCTGCTTTCTAATATGCAGTCTAGGTTGGTCATAATTTTTCTTCCAAGGAGTAAGCATCTTTTAATTTCATGGCTGCAGTCACAATTCACAGTGATTTTGGAGCCCCAAAAAATAAGGTCACCCACTGTTTCCCCATATATTTGCCATGAAGTGATGGGACCAGAAGTCATGATCTTAGTTTTCTGATTGTTCAGCTTTAAGTCAACTTTTTCACTCTCCTCTTTCACTTTCATCAAGAGGCTCTTTAGTTCTTCTTCACTTTCTGCCATAAGGGTGGTATCATCTGCATATCTGAGGTTACTGATATTTCTCCTGGCAATCTTGATTCCAGCTTGTGCTTCCTCCAGCCCAGCGTTTCTCATGATGTACTCTGCATATAAATTAAATAATCAGGGTGACAATATACAGCCTTGACATACTCCTTTTCCTATTTGGAACCAGTCTGTTGGTCCATGTCCAGTACTAACTGTTGTTTCCTGACCTGCATACAGCTTTCTCAAGAGGCAGGTCAGGTGGCCTGGTACGCCCATCTCTTGAAGAATTTTCCACAGTTTATTGTGATCCACACAATCAAAGGCTTGGCATAGTCAATAAAGTAGAAATAGATATTTTTCTGGAACTCTTCTGCTTTTTTAGTGATCTAGTGAATGTTGGCAATTTGATCTCTGGTTCCTCTGCCTTTTCTAAAACCAGCTTGAACATCTGGAAGTTCACGGTTCATGTATTGCTGAAGCCTGACTTGGAGAATTTTGAGCATTACTTTACTAGCGTGTGAGATGAGTGCAATTATGCAGTAGTTTGAGCATTCTTTGGCATTGCCTTTCTTTGGGATTGGAATGAAAACTGACCTTTTCCAGTCCCATGGCCACTGCTGAGTTTTCCAAATTTGCTGGTGTATTGAGTGCAGCACTTTCACAGCATCATCTTTTAGGATTTGAAATAGCTCAACTGGAATTCCATCACTTCCACTAGCTTTGTTCGTGGTGATGCTTCCTAAGGCCCACTTGACTTCACATTCCAGGATGTCTAGCTTTAGGTGAGTGATCACACTGTCATGATTATCTGGGTTGTGAAGATCTTTTTTGTACAGTTCTTCTGTGTATTCTTGCCACCTCTTCTTACTATCTTCTGCTTCTGTTAGGTCCCTACCATTTCTGTCCTTTATTGAGTCCATCTTCACATGAAATGTTCCCTTGGTATCTCCAATTTTCTTGACGAGATCTCTAGTCTTTCCCATTCTGTATTTTCCTCTATTTCTTTGCACTGATCACTGAGGAAGGCTTTCTTACCTCTCCTTGCTATTCTTTGGAACTCTGCATTCAAATGGGTATATCTTTTCTTTTCTCCTTTGCTTTTCACTTCTCTTCTTTTCACAGCTGTTTGTAAGGCCTCCTCAGACAGCCATTTTGCTTTTTTGCATTTCTTTTCTTGGGGATGGGCTTGATCCCTGTCTCCTGTACAATGTCACGAACCTCCGTTCATAGTTCATCAGGCACTCAGTCTGTCAGATCTAGTCCCTTAAATCTATTTCTCACTTCCACTGTATAGTCATAAGGGATTTGATTTAGGTCATACCCAAATGGTCTAGTGGTTTTCCCCACTTTATTCAATTTAAGTCTGAATTTGGCAATAAGAAGTTCATGATCTGAGCCACAGTCAGTTCCTGGTCTTCTTTTTGCTGACTGTATAGAGCTTCTCCATCTTTGTATAGAGCTTCTCCATCTTTGACTGCAAAGAATAAAATCAATCTGATTTCAGTGTTGACCATCTGGTGATGTCCATGTGTAGAGTCTTCTCTTGTGTTGTTGGAAGAGGGTATTTGCCATGACCAGTGCGTTCTCTTGACAAGCTCTATTAGGCTTTGCCCTGCTTCATTCTGTATTTACCACAATTAAAAATAATAAGTAAATGATCCTAATGCAATTTAAGAAAGCTCATTTCTTTAAACAAATACTCTTCTCAATGTTTTTAAAAATCTGCTATATATCAATTGGAGTCAACAGAGGGCCATCAGCCCAAAGGGAACATGGCATTCAAAATCTAAGACAAAGTCAACATGCATCTCCCTTCACAATTGATAGTACTAAAAATAGCACACAACAGAAGGGACTTGGGCACAACTGATCAATGAATTGGGGTTCACAAGAGAAACAAAACCAATGATGTATATAGAAGGAGACCCATTGTAAGGAGTTGGATCACAGTTGACTCATAATCGTGAGGCTGGCATGTCCATAATCTATAGGGAAGGTTGTAGGCAGGAAATTCTGGCAAGAGTTGGTGTTGCAGTCTTGAATCTAAAGGCTATAAACTTGGGCAGGGTTTTTTTGTTTTTGTTTTTCCTTTTTTCCTTCATCTTCTTTTTTAAAATGATAATATTAGTGTTTATTAGAACTTTCAAATTTTACTTAAAAGATATACTCAAACTGTCAGACCATAAGATTTAAATTATGAGAGGTATGCTGTGCTGTTCTGTGCTGTCACTTCAGTTGTGTCCAACTCTTGACAACCTCATAGACTAAAGCCCACCAGGCTCCTCTGTCCATGGTATTCTCTAGGCAAGAATAGCGAAGTGGGTTGCCATGCTCTCCTCCAGGGGATCTTTCCGACTCAGGGATCGAACCTGCATCTCTTACATCTTCTGCACTGGCAGTTGGGTTCTTTAACACTAGTGCCACCTGGGAAGCCCCATGAAAGGCATTTATGAAGCTGTTGTTCTGTCGCTAAGCTGTGTCTGACTCCTTGCAACCCCATGAACTGCAGCTGCCAGGCTTCCCCATCCTTCACTATCTCCCGAGTTTACTCAAACTCACGTTCATTCAGTCAGTGATGCCATTCAGTGATCTCATCCTGTGTCACCCCCTTCTCCTCCTGCCTTCAGTCTTTCCCAGCATCAGGAACTCTTCCAGTGAGTCAGTTCTTCACATCAGGTGGCCAAAATTATTGGAGCTTCAGCTTCAGCATCAGTCCTTCCAATGAATATTCAGGGTTGATTTCCTTTAAGATTGACTGGTTTGATCTCCATGCTGTCAAAGGGACTCTCAAGAGTCTTCTCCAGCACCACAGTTCTAAACATCAATTCTTTGGCCCTCAGCCTTCTTTATAGTCCAAATCTCACATCCGTACACGACTACTAGAAAAACCATAGCTTTGACTATTTGGACCTTCGTCGGCGAAGTAATGTCTCTGCTTTTTAATATAATGTCTAGGTTTGTCATAGCTATTCTTCCAATTTTGGGGCTGCAGTCACCATCTACATTGATTGTAGAGCCCAAGAAAATGAAATCTGACACTGTTTCCACATTTTCCCCATCTATTTGCCATGAAGTGATAGGACCAGATGCCATGATCTTCGTTTTTTGAATGTTGAGTTTTAAGCCAGCTTTTTCACTCTCCTCTTTCGCCCTCATCAACAGGCTCTTTAGTTCCTCTTCACTTTCTGCCATTAAAGTGGTATCATCTGCATATCTGAGGTTGTTGATATTTTTCCCAGCAATCTTCATTCCAGCTTGTGATTCATCCAGTCCGGTATTTCATGTGATATACTCTGCACAGAAATTAAATAAACAGGGTGACAATATACAGCCTTGACATACTCCTTTCCTGATTTTGAACCAGTTCATTGTTCCATGTCCAGTTCTAACTGTTGCTTCTTGTCCTGCATACAGGTTTCTCAGGAGGTAGGTATTGTGATCTGGTAGTCCCATCTCATTAACAATATTCCACAGTTGGTTGTGATCCACACAGTCAAAGGATTTAGCATAGTCAATGAAGCTGAAGTAGACGTTTTTTTTTGGAATTCTCTTGCTTTTTCTATGATCCACTATATGTTGGCAATTTGTTCTAAAGTCCTTGTATAATCTGGGAGCTGAGTAAATGTTTCAATGAAATTAAGACTTGGTAAGTTAAGTTAGCATGTTGCGATTGGTTGGGTTACCAAGGAAAGTATGGAAATACCACAAATAGCTCCCAAACTAGTAGAGGTAAAAATTTAAATGATTAAAAAAAGAATATTTATTCAATTCAGGCAGGGTTCCTATGTTATAGTCTGGAGGCAGAATTCCTTCCTCTTTAGGGGTCCTCCATCTTTGCCTTATGACCTTCAACTGATTAGGCAAGACCCACTGCACTATGGAAGATAACTTGATTTACTCAAAGTCTACTGATAGAAAATTCTAATCTCCTTTAATAAAAATAATCTCAGAAACATCTAGACTGGTACTGGACCAAACAACTGGCACTTTAACCTAGCTATAATGACAAACAAAATTAACCATCACAGTTATGACACAGATTTTCTTTTAAACAAACATATCTGTATTTGTATCAGTGAATTTCTAATTCCAAGTAATGAACTTGGGAAGCTATAAATTTATTCCACTGATGCTTTCTTTGCCCTCTTTTGGAAAGTATCTATTTGTATCAGACATACAGCCAGATCCAAGCAAAAAAGAAAATTAATCTTTGCTTACATTAACTTTTTAAAATCGGTGAAATGTCATTATTCAGTTTATTTAATTATTTTGTCTAAACAACTTTGTTCCAAAGACCTTTGGAATGCTTTTTTTAATCTTTTTTTTTTTTTTAGCCATGCTGCAGGGCATATGGGATGCCACCAGGCATGTGGGATCTTAGCTCCCCCAATCAGGGATTGAACCCATGTCCCCCAGGAGTGGAAGCACAGTCTTAACTGCTGGACCACCAGGCAAGTCCTAGGGCTATATTTTAAAATCAAAGCCACTTTCAAAGTTGAAAATTTTCCACCTTTGAAAATTTTTAAAAGCATGTGTCACTAGAAACCATTGTATAATAGGCGTTTAAAAAACTGATCCAAATAGCAGCATCACTATATTTAGTGTAAGGCTTTCAAAGGCAAAATCTTCCAAAAGTTGTCTTCACTCTTCTAAATATATAAGCTCTAGTCATTTATACTTAAACCTTTGAGGCAAATTATAACTATGAAGTTACAGTATTGGGAACTGAGATATTAAAAATATCATAGTAACAACTAAAAAAGATTTCAATCACCCTGTTCATGATAGGGAAAACTATAGGAATCTACATCTAAAACTATAGTAAGTAAATTACAGTACTAACTTGAACTTATCCAATGGCTCAGTAAGTAAAGAATCTGCCAACAATGCAGGAGACACAGGAGACACAGGTTCAATCCCTGGGTAGGGAAGATCCCCTGGAGAGGGAAATGGGAGGTAATCCGCTCCAGTATTCTTGTCGGAAAAATCCGTGGACAGAGCAGGGTTACAGTCCAAAGGGTCACAAAGAGTTAGACACAACTGAATGTCTAAGCACACTAAACTGGATAGAATATTGTAGCTGTCTAAAACAGGATAGGCAGGGACAGGAAATGTACTGTTTCTACTCAGGCAGTGAAACTCTTAAGATCTGTATGCAACTTTTGTATGCATGCTCACTCGTCTAGGGCAAGACACTCTAACTCTGAATCAATGTGTTCAGTCAGTTCAGTTCAGTCGCTCAGTCGTGTCCGAGTCTTTGCGACCCCATGAATCGCAGCACACCAGGCCTCCCTGTCCATCACCAACTCCCGGAGTCAACTCAAACTCATGTCCATCGAGTCGGTGATGCCATCCAGCCATCTCATCGTCTGTCGTCCCCTTCTTCTCCTGCCCCCAATCCCTCCCAGCATCAGGGTCTTTTCCAATGAGTCAGCTCTTCGCATGAGGTGGCCAAAGTACTGGAGTTTCAGCTTCAGCATCAGTCTTTCCAATGAACACACAGGACTGACCTCCTTTAGGATGGACTGGTTGGATCTCCTTGCAGTCCAAGGGACTCTCATGAGTCTTCTCCAACACTGTTATAATCCCCCAAAAAAGTTAGAAAACTGTAGCAGAATATTCAATGCAATGATAAAATGTGAAATTCACATTGCTAAGTAAAAAGATAAGATATTAAAAAGCTAATACAATGTGCTGTATTTAAAAGATTTTGATGTATGCTTAGTAAATAATAATGAAAAATACATCAAGACGTTAGCAAGAAGAATCTCTGAGTAGTGTGGGATTACATATAATTTTTGCTGTTGTTTTGTCTTGCTGTTGACTTGTTTGTATTTTCTCAATTTTCTACAATGAAATGTGTTGCTTTTACAAAGAAAAAATAAAATTTAAGTTGGAAATGGAAGGTAGAAGAATGATTTGTCAGTGTGTCATTGACACAGTTCAGACCACGGGAGTTCTGATTCTAGTCAACTGATCCCTGTATGACATTAATAGTAGCTGTAATAATAATAAAGTAGCTATTATAATGATAATGATAAACTACTTGACAACAACCTATGCAGATAATTCCCATTAACTGATTGGGCCTGGTGTGTTTCTCATTATAAATCGATTAGCTGGAATTTGGGTTTATAAATTATTTTAGTATGAACTTAACTGACACAAGGAACTGACCAAGGGAACAAATCTCCCTTGGTCAGTTCATCCATGGGTGGGAAGAAAATCAAATTTCTGCACTTGCAAAATTAAAACATCCATGTGGTTATACCAATGATTCTCTTATATGACCCCTCAAATTTGACAAAGATATAAGGTACTTCGGAGAAGGCAATGGCACCCCACTCCCGTACTCTTGCCTGGGAAATCCCATGGATGGAGGAGCCTGGTAGGCTACAGTCCATGGGGTCGCGAAGAGTCGGACACGACTGAACAACTTCACTTTCACTTTTCACTTTCATGCACTGGAGAAGGAAATGGCAACCCACTCCAGTGTTCTTGCCTGGAGAACCCCAGGGATGGGAGCCTGGTGGGCTGCCGTCTATGGGGTTGCACAGAGTCGGACACGACTGACGTGACTTAGCAGCAGCAGCAACAGCATAAGGTACTTACATGAAATAATAGCAGTATCTTCTCCAAAAATTAGATTTTTTTCAGTAAATTTTTAAAAATTTATTTATATTAAAATAAACCCTTTATTTTAGAATAGTTTTAGATTTATGAAAAAGCTGCAAAGATAATACAAAGAGTTCCAGTATCTCCCTCACCCGATTTCCCCTAATGTTAAGATCTTGTATTACTACCACACATTTGTCACAACTAGTGAGCCAATACTGATACATTAATATTAACCTAAGTCCATTCTTCCTTTTTTCAGTTTTTTAAGTTTAAGCTGCATAGCATACTGATTAGCCTTACAGGCATCATGAAATAGTCACCACAATAAATTTACTGAACCCACATAAGTACAAAATCAAAGAAATAAGAAAAATAAAATGTGTTTCCCGGTGATTAGAACTCAGGATTTACTCTATAAACTTTCATGTAATAAAATACTTAGGAGTATATCTACCTAAAGAAACAAAAGACCTATACATAGAAAACTATAAAGCACTGATGAAAGAAATCAAAAAGGACACAAACAGATGGAGAAACATACCGTGTTCATGGATTGGAAGAATCAATATTGTCAAAATGGCTATTCTACCCAAAGCAATCTATAGATTCAATGCAATCCCTATCAAGCTACCAACGGTATTTTTCACAGAACTAGACCAAAGAATTTCACAATTTGTATGGAAATACAAAAAACCTCGAATAGCCAAAGTAATCTTGAAAAAGAAGAATGGAACTGGAGGAATCAACCTGCCTGACTTCAGACTCTACTACAAAGCCACAGTCATCAAGACAGTGTGGTACTGGCACAAAGACAGAAATATAGACCAATGGAACAGAATAGAAAGCCCAGAGATAAATCCACGAACCTATGGACACCTTATCTTTGACAAAGGAGGCAAGGATATACAATGGAAAAAAGACAACCTCTTTAACAAGTGGTGCTGGGAAAACTGGTCAACCACTTGCAAAAGAATGAAACTAGAACACTTTCTAACACCATGCACAAAAATAAACTCAAAATGGATTAAAGATCTAAATGTAAGACCAGAAACTATAAAACTCCTTGAGAAGAACAATAGGCAAAACACCTCTCTGACATGAATCACAGCAGGATCCTCTATGACCCACCTCTCAGAATATTGGAAATAAAAGCAAAACTAAACAAATGGGACCTAATGAAACTTAAAAGCTTCTGCACAACAAAGGAAACTATAAGCAAGGTGAAAAGAGAGCCCTCAGATTGGGAGAAAATAATAGCAAATGAAGCAACAGACAAAGGATTA